>NW_013955455.1:1514-3326 GCF_001266775.1 Austrofundulus limnaeus
AATTTAGATAAAAGTAAAAAGTGTGACAACCAACCCCGTTCTCCCTACATTTAAGATATTTTTACACACTTCTACAACGAGGTCCAGCATTGCCACCCTGTCTAGACCTTTTGTGCCCCCACCCCCCCATATAATAATTTCTTGATCCGCCACTGAGCTCCTCCAAAAATCAGACCTGTTGAATGCTAAAAGGTTTTAGAGTGCACTTTAAACTTAAACCCTTTCACAAGGTGGAAATCATTTTTGTTAGCCTATAATGAAGAGGTGACGACACCAAGAAGACGTAGTGTTTATTTATTTGTTTATTTATTTTTTTATAAATGGCATGTAATGATGCCGTCATCGTCTTTTAGAGAGGTGCGCTTCATTTTGAAGCAGCTGCGTCTGAGAGCAGGCAGGAGGGCATTAGCAGCACCCAGAGATCAGTCAGCGCTCTCCGGCGGAGCGGCATCCAAAGTGACAACATCCGCGTCCCCTCCGCCTCCCCGCCGGCCGGGCGGAGGATGCTGCGCGCCGCGGCTGACACCAGAGCCAGCGGGGCTGTTTTGAGCCGGACGGTGGGCGTGTTTTACCTCGGSACCGGACTCTCCAACTCAACGCCCCGCTGCCCGTTATCAAGTCATGTCTGATGCAGAGCGATGGGCAAGTTCGACGACAACGAGAGGATAATCCTCAACGTGGGCGGCACGAGGCACGAGACGTACAAAAGCACCCTGAAGACCCTGCCGGGGACGCGGCTGGCGCTGCTCGCCTCCGACTCGGACATCGASTCGCTGCTGGATCGGCTGCAACAAGTCCCCGGCTTCCTCGAGTACAACGAGCGGACCGACGAGTACTTCTTCGACCGCCACCCGGGCGTGTTCGCCTACGTGCTCAACTACTACCGCACCGGGAAGCTGCACTGCCCGGCGGACGTGTGCGGACCGCTGTTCGAGGAGGAGCTCTCCTTCTGGGGCATCGATGAGACGGACGTGGAGCCGTGCTGCTGGATGACGTACCGGCAGCACCGGGACGCGGAGGAGGCTCTGGACGTGTTCGAGCTCAACGTGGACAGCAACGTGGACGAGGAGGACGAGGTGGGGAAGAGACTCGGTTTTGAGGACGTGGCCCCCGACGGGAACGCGAGCCTCTGGAGGAAGTGGCAGCCGGTCATCTGGAACCTGTTCGAGGACCCCTACTCCTCCCGGGCTGCGCGGGTAAGGATGCTCCGCTGCGGCTGTGACTCGTTCTCATCCTCTTTCATGAACACTTAAAGTTTGACTTGAGCTTATATTCAAAACATTTACAGCCACCACATTAAAGGAATACAGTTCAGTTATTTAAATAAGGTCCTAATTGCCTTATTACCTGTTGTAGGGCTGTTTAATAAAGTACCACAAAGTGACACTTGAGTAAAAGTACAAGTATCTTACCAAAAATTACTTTGGTAAAAGTTAGTCTCCTTTAGGAATATTACTTGAGTAAAAGTCTTAAAGAATCTGATATTTTTTGTACTTAAGTATTAAAGTAAAAGTATTGATTTAAAATGAGCAGTTAGATTTTATGTAAGGACATTTATTAGGTGACCTCCCCAAAAAAATGCAGAAATGACTGTTGTATTAAAATAATTAATTGATGTTAAATTTAGGATGCACTAGTCTAGTCCAGTGGTTCCCAAACATTTTATCTTCTGACCCACAAAATATCCATGGCAAAAACTTGTGACCCCAAATATTACTGGTTTGAGTACACGAACTTCATTAATAACCCTAAAAACACAGGCTTTTTGACAATCTAAACAGCTTGTACACAAATATAAATACTTATTTATAC
>NW_013955455.1:4326-8214 GCF_001266775.1 Austrofundulus limnaeus
CTGTATATACTGTATAATACAATAATGGTTCCACATACTATTTATTTTTATTGAAGTTTGGGGGAAAAGCATGCAAGAAAATAACAGAAATCTATTTTGTTTTTCAAAAAAGAGCAGCAGTAAGAATTATTGGTAGAAACTGCTATGGTCACCCCAACAAATAAATAATTTCATCATTTATAATTATTTGCTGATTATAGTATTTTACAAATAATGTATAAAGCTCATAAAAACATACTGGCTTCAAATATTCAATCAAACTTTGTTAAGAAAAAAGTCACTAGTACCTTAAGGGAATGGAGTTTTTACAAAACCTCATTTTCAAACAAGTTTGAAGGAGCACTGTTACTCAGGGATTAGTTTTGTGGGATGGTCTTAATACCAACATAAAATTTCAACAACAATTCATATGTTTAAAAAGATTACTAAGTTAAATCTATTGCGAAAGTGTGATGCTAGTGTTTAGTGAAGATATATAATTCTTTCTGTTATTTTTGTTTTTATGTTGTTAAATATGGAGATTGTTCAAGTTTAAGTTGTTTGTTTTGTCATTTTATTAAAAAGGGACAGATGTTACAAGACTTTTTTCTTCTTTCTGCACCCTTTTCATTCAGTAATAGATTTTTTTTATGAYTAGCATGAAATGAACAAATATATATACAGTGCTTTGACAAATGATTAACACCTCTTAAACATTCCACATTTGGTCATAATACAGCTTTATTTCTGGARTGTCTGGTGTTCCTTGGGCTTCTGATGCTCTGTTTGATGCCCTGTTAATAATGCTTTATAAAAAAAAAACGCTGATACCTTCAGAGAACATAAGGACATTAAATTACACACAGATYGACACTCGATGTATTTTAAACGCAGTTGGTTGCATTTGATTTTAGTTTCGGGTTTCAGTAAGTAAAAGTAAAAGGAGATTGAATGTTTGCTACACATTTCAGACTTTTATGTGTAAAAACAATAGAGTACAGTAATAGATATCAAGTCTAATCTAAATGATAAGCAATTAAGTGACGTGTTTAATGTGTGTTTTTCTCTCTCCTTTTCTTCAGTTTATTGCCTTTGCATCCTTGTTCTTCATCCTGGTCTCCATTACTACCTTCTGCTTGGAGACTCATGAAGCTTTCAACAAAATCATCAATAAGACGGARGTACGGAATAGCAGCGGGCATGACTCAGGACCACAGTATGAAATTGAAACGGATCCTGCACTCACATATGTGGAGGGTGTTTGTGTCTTCTGGTTCACAATTGAATTCCTTGTGCGTGTGACATTCTGCCCGGTCAAGTTGGAGTTTGTTAAAAGTGTTCTCAACATCATTGACTTTGTGGCCATTCTGCCCTTCTACTTGGAAGTAGGGCTGAGTGGTCTCTCTTCAAAAGCTGCCAAGGATGTGTTGGGTTTCCTCAGGGTGGTGCGTTTTGTACGCATATTGCGTATCTTCAAACTAACACGTCATTTTGTAGGACTGAGGGTACTTGGCCATACATTGCGTGCCAGCACCAATGAATTTCTGCTGCTCATCATTTTTCTGGCATTGGGYGTGCTCATTTTTGCCACCATGATATATTATGCTGAAAGAATTGGTGCAAAGCCTAATGACCCTACTGCTGCCCTCCACACCAAGTTCAAGAACATTCCCATTGGATTTTGGTGGGCTGTTGTGACCATGACTACACTTGGCTATGGTGATATGTACCCAGAGACCTGGTCAGGCATGGTGGTGGGTGCATTATGTGCTTTGGCGGGTGTGCTGACGATAGCCATGCCTGTGCCTGTTATTGTCAATAACTTTGGAATGTACTACTCTCTGGCCATGGCCAAGCAGAAGCTGCCCAAGAAGAGAAAGAAACACATCCCCCAGGCCGTGCAGGGGAGTTCACCAACCTACTGCAAAGCTGATCTCCACATCACCTGTAACAGCACTCAAGGTGACCTGTGCCATGTTAAAGGAAACATGGTACAAGAACACAACTGTTCAGGTAAGATCATGTGGAAAAAAATTACTGCAGCAACTCATAGACAACAAAATTAATTTATGTGACTTGATCTGGGATTAAAAGCACATAAACTAGCAAGTCATTTTAAAGTTGTTACATAGTTAGTAATATTCATTACCTTATCAGTGTGACATCAGCCATGCAGCAAAAAGTATGGAGAAAAGGGCAAAAGTCTGCATACAGGCCAGGTTAAAGGCAGAAGTAGAAAAAATACTAAAACTAGGTGACCCTACACATACGCAAAGCATGCAAGCACCAGAACTCACATACGGGTTGTGGCTGTTTAAGATGTTCTGGTATGGTCATTACAAATAAAATATTTTGTTGATGGAAAACAAACAAACAAACAAAACTGATTTGTTCTCAGTAGTCTAGTTGAGTAGAGTGATAATGTAACAACCCACATTCACATGCATGATATGAACTAATTTCTCTAAATAAATTGTACTGTAGGATGCTTTCTTCTTGTGAATGGGTGTTCTGAACTGTAATTTCATTGGGCTCTGTACAATGACAATAAAGGCTTATCTTATCTTATCTTATCTTATCTTCAAATATAGAAATGAAGCACAGAGTAGAAGGCACTTTAAATAGACGACGTTTTAGGTGGAGTTAATGAACATGCATATGGGGCTGTTGGACACTTGGTCAGGTAGGACAACATCTGTGCCAAATCTCATCAAGTTTTGACCATGTTTATGGATGTACAGGCCTGAAATAACAATTTTCAGTCGTGTGTTCTGATTGTTTTGCCTACTGCTAGGTGGCAGTTGCATAGAAACACATAGTGATGTCATGAAATGACACAGTAGCTCTGAAGAGTGACTCATCAGAGCTAAAAAAACATAAAAAATCTTTGTTGGATAGTTAGTCTGTGCTATGTTTGACCAAAAATAAAATAAATAAATTAAAATTTATAAAGAATATGTAAACCCCATGACCTCACCTAATATACCTACTTAACACCTAACATAATAACATATTAAAATAATCTAATCAGTTGCTTAAACTACAAGCATGTCTTAAAGACGTAAAAACATGGATGACTATTCATTTTCTGCTTCTAAACTCAGATAAGACAGAGGTCATGGTTTTTGAACTGAACATCTTAGAAATAAACTTTGTAGCCATTCACTTCCTCTGAATGGCATTAATTTGGTCTCCAGCTCTTACGTGAATAACCTTGGTGTTATATTTGATCAGGATATGTCTCATGTTTGCGGACATCATTCATGAAACTGTCCTGTCGGAAAGTGTGTCACTACGTCATACAGTGGAGTCTTCCTGATTGGTTGACGCGCCGCATCGAGCAGCAAAAGCTCAGATTTTCCAACTCCAGCGCTCGATGCACGTAACGTGTGAAACACATGTGAAGTGTATCACATGCTCAAATCGCTCAGAACGCGCCATGCTAAATGCTCTAGATGTGCCACAGCACTTCCCGACGCTCCTTGACGCACATCCACCATAGACATTGCATGTAAACCTGACACCCCAATGTTTAAAACGTGTTTGAACTCAAATAATTTTATCTTTAAAGAATCTCATGAAGTCATCACTACTTAATTATAAGGATACATGGCTGGACAGAGATAGTGCTTCTCATTTAGAGCCTGCTATTTATGTAGGAGTGTTTGGTCATGACTGCAGTTCTATGCGAAACCAAGCTCTCACCATTCTGCTCCATTTTTTCTTTCATTGAAAATATAAGGTCTGCGAAAAGCACCAAAATAAGACAACTGAAGTGGTAATAGTTGCTCATAACGTTTTTACATTACTTGGCTAAGACAAACTTACAAAATTGTGTAAATAATTAAATTAATTAATTAAACTTACAATTGTTGGTCAGACTACAACAACCCTATGAAATTAAGAGCC
>NW_013955456.1:0-1292 GCF_001266775.1 Austrofundulus limnaeus
GGATGAGCTTAAGACCCAAGACCCAACACTCTGGATGAGCTAAAGACACAAGACCCAACACTCTGGATGAGCTAAAGACACAAGACCAAACACTCTGGATGAGCTAAAGACACAAGACCCAACACTCTGGATGAGCCAAAGACACAAGACCCAACAATCTGGATGAGCTTAAGACACAAGACCCAAAATTTGTATTCAATAAACTGGAGTCGAGATTATAAACACAAATGTTAAATAAAATGATTTGTGGGAGGAATGAAACCATACAACACCAGAACTCTGGAATTGAGTGAAGTTTTATTACTGCGTTTGCAGACAGGAAACCCACACTGGCCATAAAACAGGAAGTTCATGTATTCATACAGTTTCTTCAATACCTTCGCTCGCCCCCTGCTGACCTACGGCTGAGTCACAGGCATTTAGACAAAATTCTCATCTAATGTCATTCAAATGTTTAATTATGTGTTGTAAAAGATGATTCAGACATGTAGCTAGACCTATTTCAATCAAGACATAATAGATTAAACACTGTCAATATTTCAAAAAGAAAACTTAAGAATATAGTGTTGTGCTTTTAACATCAGTACTAATCTCCCTAACTCTAAATTTCTTCACAATAGCTTAAAAGCTAAAACATTGAAATGGTTGGTTAAAACCTGTAAGTAACAAGAGTAAAAAGTATCAAAATGCTAGCTAAAAGTTACACATTGGTGCAGCAGCAGCCATGATAGAGGCACAGTTACAGGCACCTTTAGTTCTGACTTCTGAGAAGTCAGAAGGGATGCCATTTCTCTCAGGAAGTTCTTGTCCTGGGTCTAGATGCAGGACTGGCAGGACTCATGTTACTGTCTCCAGACTTGATTTTAACAAGGAAACAGTTCATAGACGTTTGCTACTGTCTAAACCTCAAAATGTTTCAAACATGAACCATACCAGATTTATAGTGTGCAGACAGTTATTTGTTTGGGTGAAGCTGTGGACAGAAGTGTTACACTCCCCCCCCACATTGTGCACATGTTTGATTTTACTCAAAGTGAGTGCCTCCACCTCAAGCCATTATAGTGCCTGTGACATCAAATTTTTGAGATAAACATGAATGCATTTTTGGAAATATAATATCGATGACATTGCGAAACCAGTTTGATGCCATTGAGATGAACAGTTGCATGTGAAGAAACAGGAAGTGATGTCAAAGGGGAATGTCTGCATATAAACCAGGGGTGCCCAAACATTTTCCCCAAGGGGGCCAAAATAAAAATCTATCCATGGCTGCGGGCCAAATGCAGTTATAT
>NW_013955456.1:2292-5672 GCF_001266775.1 Austrofundulus limnaeus
GAAACTCTCAGACTGAAGAAGTCTCTTGGAGGAGAGACGAAACGTTTCATTAGAGAAGAACCCGTCCAGAAGACCTATACAAATTTTTTCTTTTAGTATCATTAATATTATAACAAAATTCACATTAAGGCAATATTTGAAGAATTAAGGGGCCCACCAAATGTAAACATTTCATTTCTGACAAGAATATTAAAAAACATGTCTGCAAATGACAAAAGCAGTAACCACTTTAAACTTTCAGTTATTATACTGCCAGATTTGATTAAAAACTGTACTCCTGTCTCTCACTACTTCCACTATTACAAGCAAAAATAAAACCTCCCTGTCGGCCCCGCAATGCATTTTGGGCTGGGCCGAGAAGGATCCATCAGACTAGGGATGCATGATGTATCTGTACTGATATCGTATGAGTCCGATATGTAAAACTGGGCTAATATTAATGTCCGATATTGATTTCCCACTTTTTATCTTTGTGTTTGTGTTTTGGGAGGGGAGCTGGTTGGTTGAGCAGCATCTGTTTGATCATGATAGTGATATTAACGCTGCGCAGCCAGGAATAACTGAAGGAGGGAGCCTGTCAGAGGTCTGCTTGTTTATTTACAGTATTAAAAAAGACCCAAGTGTGTTTGTGCATATATGTATGTTATAATTTGTGTGTAATATCTGTAAATATTGGTTATCTGCCATAACAGCAACAGATATATCAGATATCAATATTGGCTGAAATTTTTATGTCAGTACACCCCTACATCAGATTCATCCCTCAAACAGAGGCACAAGTTGGACACATTTGTAGACCGCAGTTGGGGGTCTCTTTGAATTTGGACAGTTTTCAGCGCGGCGCAGTGATGTAAGCGGCCAACATATTTGATGTCTGAAGGATGCAGCCCCTGAATTTGGAAACAGCCATAGTTTCACTTTGACCAGATTGATGAGCTACTGGCTGGTCTGAGAGCAGCTAAAACCAAAGTTGATTGGTGATGTTCTTAAAGCGTCTAAAACTTACAAAGATTCATGTAAAATCTTATTTCAACACTTTCATATTCCTCAGTCATTCTAATATTCCACAGGAAGTACTCCAGGCTCAGACTAGCCGTTAACTCATCAAACTGGTCCCAGTCAATTTTTTACCACGGTCATTCAGAGAGGTATCTGCTTTAGGAGGAGAGAATCACACCAAAAGGTGTAAAAGTAAAAACTAAAAAGATATAATATAAAAATTCTGTCACACCCTAATCCTCAACCTGTGGTTTAGACATTTTCTTTTCTTTATATTTGTGTTTATATTTATAATTATATTTATATTTTGGGGCAGTTCTAATTCTTGTTTAGGGGTCAGTATTTCCACTTTTCTGCCATTTGAACCACATATAAGTATTATAAAGATCACACCACACGAGTTACATCTACATACTGTATGTGTGCCATGTTTCTGTATTCATGATTGTGGATGTGTCTTTTTTGTGTGTGTGTGTGTGTGTGTGTGTGTGTGTGTGTGTGTGTGTGTGTGTGTGTGTGTGTGTGTGTGTGTGTGTGTGGATAAGATTTTTCTTGGTGTTGGTCTCATATATTTTTGCTTTGATGTAAATTACTAATCTGTGTAATATGAATATACAGAAATAACTGTAAATCTGTGGTACTCCTCTTCTTCCTCTGGGACTGGGGTGTCCAGTCCTGGTCCTGGAGGTCCTCCATCCTGCTTGTTTCACAGGTTTCTCTGCTCCAACACCTGATCCATTGTGATTAACAGGCTTCTCATTTCTTTTTGTATTGCCTGCTGCCACAATATTTTGCTAACAGACAGACAGAAATGAGATATGGCAAAAATATTATTTTTCCTTTGCCTTCAGTGGTGGGCAGTAGTCATTGTCTGGATCCCTACAACTACTAACTTTTGGAGCCAGCCCAGTTCAAGATGGCTGCCACATTCAGCTGACATTAGAAAACACAAAATGTCTACAACTCAGTCAGTTTGAGGTAAAATGTGTTGTGATATTAGCTGAGAGTGATGATTAGCAAATATGCTACATGTTGCACCAAATCTTTGCTTAAATCTCCTCCATTAACTGTTTGTGTGAACCCAGAACATGTCTGGAACCACTGGACAGATTCTGATGAAACCACCAGAACTGACCAGGGTTTAAAGTCATCTCTAATTTAACCTTGTCTCCACAGTTAATCAACATTAGCCAATATAATACCTGCTCAGTCACTTTTATGGATGTCGACTCTTTTTGAGTTTGTTGAGATTTGTAGTTTTTGTACATTTTCGCTCATACAATATTAAGAACGTTTACTTGCTGATATCTCCAGAGAAGATACTGATGTTCATGTAAACAGTCATATTGTGTACGTTCTTAGGATAAGATGTTCAAACTTAAGTTTTGAACTTGTTTTCTCATCCTTTTATTAGTTAGCAGTTTAAACATACTGAATGAATTGGACCATGTAGCACCAGAACAGGACTTTGATTTGTTTAAAATGAAGCAAAGCTTGTAATCTTTTGAAGTGGGGATCTGTAGAAAGCTTATGAACAAATAATAACTTGCACATCGTAGATAACTTGTAAACAATCTTACGTAGTTTGAAAAATTAGAGTTTAAATCTGACCTGACTGATGAGCTAAAACAGGACTTCACCTCAGCGGTGTTGCAAACACCTTCTGTGCACTCTGTGGCACCTTAGACCTGGACACAAACGACCTGGACACAAATGACCTGGACACAAATGACCTGGACACAAATGACCTGGACACAAACGACCTGGACACAAATGACCTGGACACAAATGACCTGGACACAAACGACCTGGACACAAATGACCTGGACACAAATGACCTGGACACAAACGACCTGGACACAAATGACCTGGACACAAATGACCTGGACACAAACGACCTGGACACAAATGACCTGGACACAAACGACCTGGACACAAACGACCTGGACACAAATGACCTGGACACAAATGACCTGGACACAAACGACCTGGACACAAATGACCTGGACACAAACGACCTGGACACAAACGACCTGGACACAAATGACCTGGACACAAATGACCTGGACACAAACGACCTGGACACAAATGACCTGGACACAAACGACCTGGACACAAACGACCTGGACACAAATGACCTGGACACAAATGACCTGGACACAAACGACCTGGACACAAATGACCTGGACACAAACGACCTGGACACAAACGACCTGGACACAAATGACCTGGACACAAACGACCTGGACACAAACGACCTGGACACAAATGACCTGGACACAAACGACCTGGACACAAACGACCTGGACACAAATGACCTGGACACAAACGACCTGGACACAAATGACCTGGACACAAATGACCTGGACACAAACGACCTG
>NW_013955456.1:6672-8085 GCF_001266775.1 Austrofundulus limnaeus
GGGGTAAGGACGGGAGGCTAGACCGTCCAAATCCACAGCCTCTTTTTTTTCCGGTCTTCCCGGTCTACCAAGGACCCGGCCCGCCGAGACCGGGGAGTCTGGGTCCTCCGGAGGACCCGGCCTGTCGTTTTGGACACAGCCCAAGACTCACCTGCCTCTCTGCCTCACCTTTCTGGTCCTCCCGTTACGGATTCTGGTTCTACTTCTGTCCTTTAAAGTGTTGGAAAAAACAGTCCAGTCCTCCTGGAAAAGTAAGACATATAACCTTAAAGAAAGAAAACCTTCTCTCACCATCAAGCCCAACCTGACCACTTGTCTCCTCTCACAGGTTCTGAAGCTGATCCAGCTCTCACTGTAAATAAACTCACTTACCTTAATTCTGTCTCCTGAGTATTTGTTCCTCTTTCCTGCCTAACCGTGACATTGCCTCTGATTTCATGATGCACTGACCATGCTCTATAAGAATCTGGTTAAAACATCCCTGACTTTAACCAGAGTCATGAAGAAATTTGATTCTCAGTAACAGAAAACAAACTATGTACTAAAAATAAAAACTACATGACTGTTTTATTATTGTCATTTGTTTAATAAATAACTGGCGTGATACAACTTAGTTCATGTTTGATTTTTGGGATACGTCTATTTTGGAGTTGTAGCCCCACCTGGAGAAAAATCCACCAGCCTCCACTGAGTGACTGTATCCTGAAAGTTTCATTAAAATCTCCCCAGTTGACGTTTAAACAACGATCCTGTGCAGTTTGTGCTCAGCTGATGTGTTTGGGGCAGTCAGATATGTTCACATCACATTTGAGGTCAGTGTCAGTGAAACTGTCAGAGTTGCAGCCATGTTTGTTTTAAGGTCAGTTAGCTGTGACAGCAGTAACAGACACAAGTCTAAAACACGTCTTTAGTTCCAAAGCCTGACCCTTATCTCTGTGTGAGCACGTTTGTGTGTACTTGTATTTGTTACCTTTTTAGGACTGTTCCTGGTAAACACACCTACCTCGTCACAACTAGTAGTCCTTATAAAGACCAAAGACAGGTCCTAATATGGTGGAACTCCATTTTTTAAAATTTATTCTTTGTTTGTTTTTGGTGTGTGCTTACATATAAGTTCAAGTTTATTTATATATCTCCAAGTCCCAACATACGTTGTCTCAGGACACTGTAGATAAAAAGAACAATGTAAAGAAGAAAGCAGCAGATTGTGTTGAATCACTTCATCACAGTCTCCCATCCTGAGCAAACAGTGGAGAGGAAAAACTCCCTGCTAATCAGGAAGAAACCTCCAGCAGAACCAGGCTCAGGACTGATGGCCATCTGCCTTGACCGGCTGGTTGGAGGTCAGGAAAGAGACACAAACACAGAAGAACTGGTCCAGAACTGGTCCAGGTGCACCTTCCTCTGGAAGAG
>NW_013955457.1:0-893 GCF_001266775.1 Austrofundulus limnaeus
GGCGTTGTGTCCAACATGGGCGTGTCCAACATGGGCGTGTCCAACATGGGCGTTGTGTCCAACATGGGCGTTGTGTCCAACATGGGTGTGTCCAACATGGGCGTTGTGTCCAACATGGGCGTGTCCAACATGGGCGTGTCCAACATGGGCGTTGTGTCCAACATGGGCATGTCCAACATGGGCGTTGTGTCCAACATGGGCGTGTCCAACATGGGCATGTCCAACATGGGCGTTGTGTCCAACATGGGCGTTGTGTCCAACATGGACGTTGTGTCCAACATGGACGTTGTGTCCAACATGGACGTGTGTCCAACATGGGCGTTGTGTCCAACATGGGCGTTGTGTCCAACATGGGCGTTGTGTCCAACATGGGCGTGTCCAACATGGGCGTGTCCAACATGGGCGTTGTGTCCAACATGGACGTTGTGTCCAACATGGACGTGTGTCCAACAGGGACGATCCAAACCAAACATCACAAAGTTTCATCCTTTTCTCCTGATGTTTCCTGTTTGTTCTGTTTGTTGCTTCTGTTTTCACAGTAATAATTCATCTGATTGTGTTTAGTCTTATTTGTGTTCTCAGGTTGTTGACAAGCTGCTGGTTTTCTCAGCCTCTGGGATCAATAAAGTCTGTTTATCTGAAGCTTAATGAGAAGATTATCAGGCTCAATAAACTGATTTTATGAGATCAACTGAAAAGTATGAAAGCAGCCCATCGGGTGATTATCGACGAGGAAAAACAGAAATGTAAAAACACGATAAAAGTCCCGAACAGAAAGTAAACAAAGTTCTTTAAACTAAAATTTTTTTATTATGTTGAAGAGAAGCACTCCGGGTAATCACTCAGAAATAATTATTCTTTAATTTATACACATTTAATTTACAATTTAGTGT
>NW_013955457.1:1893-2168 GCF_001266775.1 Austrofundulus limnaeus
CCGTCCTGTTTGGGACCGTCCTGTTTGGGACCGTCCTGTTTGGACCGTCCTGTTTGGACCGTCCTGTTTGGACCGTCCTGTTTGGACCGTCCTGTTTGGACCGTCCTGTTTGGGACCGTCCTGTTAGGGACCGTCCTGTTAGGGACCGTCCTGTTTGGACCGTCCTGTTTGGGACCGTCCTGTTTGGACCGTCCTGTTTGGACCGTCCTGTTTGGACCGTCCTGTTTGGACCATCCTGTTTGGACCATCCTGTTTGGACCATCCTGTTTGGACCA
>NW_013955457.1:3168-3732 GCF_001266775.1 Austrofundulus limnaeus
TGATATTTCAGAGCTTCTCAGCCTCTGTTTAAATCACCGCAGTGATGATGATGATGATGATGATGATGATGATGATGATGATGATGATGATGATGATGAAGCTCTGATCATAAATCATCTCCGATCTGAAGGGAGTCGTTTCAGATGCTTCGTGTTGTTTTGGTTTTTAATGATCGTTACGGAGATAAATTCATGTTTTCACGTCTCTGTTGCTTCTCTTCATTTTAAAGAAGTTCATAAAGTTTTAATCTTGTAGAAACAAAACAAGTTGTTTTATTTAGGATCAGATGGATTTGAAGGACAGTGAACGTTAGTTCTCCGTGAGAGAACACTGAGGAAAGAACATGGAGACAAACTGTCCTGTCCTGTTTGGACCAACCTGTGTTTGGGACCGTCCTGTTTGGACCGTCCTGTTTGGACCGTCCTGTTTGGACCGTCCTGTTTGGACCGTCCTGTGTTTGGACCGTCCTGTGTTTGGACCGTCCTGTGTTTGGACCGTCCTGTTTGGACCGTCCTGTTTGGGACCGTCCTGTTTGGGACCGTCCTGTTTGGACCGTCCTGTTT
>NW_013955457.1:4732-5379 GCF_001266775.1 Austrofundulus limnaeus
TCCTGTTTGGACCGTCCTGTTTGGACCGTCCTGTGTGGGACCGTCCTGTTTGGACCGTCCTGTTTGGACCGTCCTGTTTGGACCGTCCTGTGTTTGGACCATCCTGTGTTTGGACCGTCCTGTGTTTGGACCATCCTGTTTGGGACCGTCCTGTGTTTGGACTGTCCTGTGTTTGGACCGTCCTGTGTTTGGACCGTCCTGTTTGGACCGTCCTGTTTGGACCGTCCTGTTTGGACCATCCTGTTTGGACCGTCCTGTTTGGACCGTCCTGTGTTTGGACCGTCCTGTGTTTGGACCGTCCTGTTTGGACCGTCCTGTTTGGACCGTCCTGTTTGGACCATCCTGTTTGGACCGTCCTGTGTTTGGACCGTCCTGTGTTTGGACCGTCCTGTGTTTGGACTGTCCTGTGTTTGGACCGTCCTGTGTTTGTACCGTCCTGTTTGTACCGTCCTGTTTGGACCGTCCTGTTTGGACCGTCCTGTTTGGACCATCCTGTTTGGACCGTCCTGTGTTTGGACCGTCCTGTGTTTGGACCGTCCTGTGTTTGGACCGTCCTGTTTGGACCGTCCTGTTTGGACCGTCCTGTTTGGACCATCCTGTTTGGACCATCCTGCTTGGACCGTCCTGTGTTTGGACTGTCCTGTGTT
>NW_013955457.1:5882-6825 GCF_001266775.1 Austrofundulus limnaeus
GTTTGGACCGTCCTGTGTTTGTACCGTCCTGTTTGGACCGTCCTGTTTGGACCGTCCTGTGTTTGTACCGTCCTGTTTGGACCGTCCTGTTTGGACCGTCCTGTGTTTGTACCGTCCTGTTTGGACCATCCTGTTTGGACCGTCCTGTTTGGACCATCCTGTTTGGACCGTCCTGTTTGGACCGTCCTGTTTGGACCATCCTGTTTGGACCATCCTGTTTGGACCGTCTTGTGTTTGGACCGTCCTGTTTGGACCGTCCTGTTTGGACCGTCCTATTTGGACCGTCCTTTTTGGACCGTCCTTTTTGGACCGTCCTGTTTGGACCATCCTGTTTGGACCATCCTGTTTGGACCGTCCTGTTTGGACCGTCCTGTTTGGACCATCCTGTGTTTGGACTGTCCTGTGTTTGGACCGTCCTGTTTGGACCGTCCTGTGCTTGGACTGTCCTGTGTTTGGACCGTCCTGTTTGGACCGTCCTGTGCTTGGACTGTGTTTGGACCGTCCTGTTTGGACCGTCCTGTTTGGACCGTCCTGTTTGGACCATCCTGTGTTTGGACTGTCCTGTGTTTGGACCGTCCTGTGTTTGGACCGTCCTGTGCTTGGACTGTGTTTGGACTGTCCTGTTTGGACCGTCCTGTGTTTGGACCGTCCTGTGTTTGGACCGTCCTGTTTGGACCGTCCTGTTTGGACCGTCCTGTGTTTGGACCGTCCTGTGTTTGGACCGTCCTGTTTGGACCGTCCTGTTTGGACCGTCCTGTGTTTGGACCGTCCTGTTTGGACCGTCCTGTGTTTGGACCGTCCTGTGTTTGGACCGTCCTGTTTGGACTGTTCTGTTTGGACCGTCCTGTTTGGACTGTTCTGTTTGGACCGTCCTGTGTTTGGACCGTCCTGTTTGGACCGTCCTGTTTGGACTGTTCTGTTTGGACCGTCCTGTGTTTGGACC
>NW_013955457.1:7825-8320 GCF_001266775.1 Austrofundulus limnaeus
TCAATAAACTGGTCAGTTTTTTCTCTCTCATTTTTAATTAATGCATAATAAACACTGATTATTGATTTACAAAGTGTTTACAGAAGAATTAATAACCTAGATATAAACTATTTATCAGCCATCTATAAGGGGAGTTATTGTAAAGTGGTGAACAATCCTAATCTGAAACTGTGGTGGGCGACAAGCATCCCTCCAAGGACTGCAGGCCATTCATCATAAACTGCTGAGTCATCTTTAGAAAAGTCTTCATGCGGTTGTCAGACCGCTTCTTCATCTCATCAGAATTCACAGGTTTGAGTCCAGTAAGATTTTTTTACAGTTTTAATCTAAAGCCTGAGCCTCTCTGTCCGTGCTTTTATTTCATGAATAATCTGAGCTGAACGGAGGGAACGAGCAGCGAGGGAACAACGAGCGAGCATTAAATGTGTGCTCATCAGTTCATCGGCAGGACGATCAATGCTCAGTAATAAGGCTGAATGGGGAACGAGGTGGAGG
>NW_013955457.1:9320-10766 GCF_001266775.1 Austrofundulus limnaeus
AGTGATAAATCTGAAATATCCCTGGTGTTTTGTTTGGACACCTGATTGTCTGAGAGCTGCTCTAATTTCCAAAGTCCATCAAGAGCACTCATTTTTCTAAAAAGAAAAAACTAAGTTGAAATTTGAGACGTTATTAATGAAACCTTCAGAATAAAACAACAGCATAAAGACTTCCATCAGTTATTTAATAACATGGGTAAGAATCTGTCTTTAGATGCAAAATTTATTTGGATTTCTGAAGCTTTTTTTAATAATCACCTCATCAAAAACTGTATTTATAAAGTAAATTTTTCTAATAAAAGATTCTGATGAGCTCAGTTATGACAGCAGAATAAAGTGTTGGTTTGTCATGTTGCACCTTTCTGAGGTTAAAACTACAAACGACTTGATTTTTATTGAGATTATATCAGAATAAAACACAAACATCAGAGGATCTAGAAAAAAACTGAAGCAAAAACACAAATGTTCTTGATCAGACGGAGATATGAACACAGCCAGCAGAGATCTGGAAATGCACAACGTAGGTTTATCACAACTGATGTTTTTAACCCTCCTGCTGCCCTTGGGTCAAAATGACCCCTATAAAAATCATCTGAAACCTTTTAATCTGTCCTCCAGCGTGCTTCGTTTAATTTACAGAAGTTCATTAGAAACTGAAACTAAGACAGATACAGAGGAAACACGTTTGCAGGTAAAACACAATTCATGTTTGCAGATGATAGAAGCATGTCCTCAAGTCCCAGTGCAACAAAACACAACAAGAATAACTCAACAAACATGATTAAAACACACAGAAAACAGAAGTCCGATCAGTGCAGGTTAAATCAAGACGGCAGCAGAACTTAAACTTTCAAGGCTGCAGGGTTAGAAACAAAGTTGTGTCAGATTTATCCAACATGGCCTGTTTTTCTAAAATCAACATCCCTCCTCACAAACACAGTCTCTACAAATGTTTCCACAAGGAAACAGAAAACGACTCAAAAGCTGCAGGAACCTCGTCAGGTCTGTAGCACCACGAGAGACCAGAAACAGAAGGAAGACCCTCCAAACTTTCAAACACCAGAAACAGAAGGAAGACCCTCCAAACTTTCAAACACCAGAAACAGGAAGGAAGACCCTCCAAACTTTCAAACACCAGAAACAGGAAGGAAGACCCTCCAAACTTTCAAACACCAGAAACAGGAAGGAAGACCCTCCAAACTTTCAAACACCAGAAACAGGAAGGAAGACCCTCCAAACTTTCAAACACCAGAAACAGGAAGGAAGACCCTCCAAACTTTCAAACACCAGAAACAGGAAGGAAGACCCTCCAAACTTTCAAACACCAGAAACAGGAAGGAAGACCCTCCAAACTTTCAAACACCAGAAACAGGAAGGAAGACCCTCCAAACTTTCAAACACCAGAAACAGGAAGGAAGACCCTCCAAACTTTCAAACACCAGAAAC
>NW_013955457.1:11766-12580 GCF_001266775.1 Austrofundulus limnaeus
CCTCTCTTGTGTTCTCATGAGCAGATATGAGGTTAAAACAGAAACTAACTTAATTTAGTTTGGATCTGATTCACGTTGCCAAACCCTGTGATTTGATGTTTTGGCCGCGACACAAAGATTTCTCTCAGGGTGATTTTTCTGCTTCATCTCATGATGTCTTGGGAGGTTTTGTTATTTATTTTATGATAAAGGTCCTGTGACCTTCAGACTTCAGTTTGTTGCAGCCTGTAAGTGCAGCTGGCCCGCTTTCAACATCCTACTTTACTATAAAACAATAACTAAAAACATCAAAGGACCTGTTCAGGTGCTCCTGCTCACGTTCAGCTCCATGAAAGCAGGCGACAGCGGAGCAGCTCGGCAGGAAGACGTCCTCTCATTTCATCAGTCAGAACCTCCGTCGAGATTAATCCAAACGGGTCGCACCACTTTACTCCTGAGGAGATAAATGCAGTTGTCAGTCCACCTAATTGCGCTCTCATGGAGCACGAGGACCTGCTGAGTTATTGAGAGCTCTAGCAGAAAAAAAACCCTGATCTGCGAGCGGCGGGAGGGCCTGACGGAGCACTTCACTTCCTGCCAGGAGAGGAGAGCGCCACATTAAGAGGACACTGTCTGTGTGGAGATGAGAGCTTCAGAAATGACAGATCAGATTCTAAAACAACCATATTCTCATGGATTTGTCCAAACAAATGATTTTGCATCAGTTCGACAGTAAAGAGGAGACTATGGGATCAATCTTGTGTCAGCAGGAAGTGAATTTGAATTGCTCAGATTGAACCTGAATGTGCAGAATTTCAAATTGAACGCATTGGTT
>NW_013955458.1:0-408 GCF_001266775.1 Austrofundulus limnaeus
GAGTATAACATTATAACATGATATAAAACTCAAAAAAGTTGATTTTACATGATATTGCCCCTTTAAAACGTAAGGCACCAATGTCATGCTCTGAGGACTTGATGAGGTTTGACAATGAAATGGTAAATTGATTGAACTTATATAGTGCTTTATCAAGTCCCATCAGACTTCAAAATGGCTTAAACTACAGACAAGGGAAATCGAACTGGCAACCCACCGTTTACAAGACGACTTCCCTTAATCACTCTTTCACAGCCACCTTATAGCCACCCACTGTGTTGGTGGCGCACTGTCAAGTTTCAAATTCTGGAACTCAATCTCTGTGATCCGGGAGGGACTCAGACTAGAGCCGCTGCTCCTCCACGTCAAGAGGAGCCAGTTGAGGTGGCTCGGGCATCTGCTTAGGAT
>NW_013955458.1:2559-3567 GCF_001266775.1 Austrofundulus limnaeus
CGTACGCACAATTTAAGAACAAATCTGTGCGTACGAACGGTTCTTGCATGAGGCCCAATGTTCAAACATAAAATTGTTTAAAAGAAAGTATAAATACATTATTTTCATGGACTATGAAGATATGTAAAAATATGAAAATAACTTATTATATGAAATCATATTTAAACATTCCAAATATGTCTATAATTTCACTAGTGTTTGTGTTGACGGGGAGGTAGATTGGTGAAGATTGATAGCTAATGTTGAATGGGTAGGATTAATTAAGTTTGTACTTCTTCCCACTTATTTTCGACATGGGAGTTATCTTAGAAAAAAAATGTAGATACTTGTACACTTTTTATTTTAATTTCATTAAAATAAGAAAAGAAATACATTTTTCTTTCACTTTATACAGACAATCATTTTAAGCCTTTGCTTAAAATGATTTTCTGTATATTGTTAACATGTTTGTAATAAAACAAACAAACAAATGGTTTTGAGCTTTTGATTGTTTTTTAAGCTCATGCCACATTTAAGTTTATATTAAATGTTTTTATGGCCCCTAGAAATTAAATGTCTGATAATGCAAAACATGAAGTTCTGCATAAAAGTGTTTTGCTTTTTTTTCTGCTTTAATCACTTGATGTTAAAGAGCATCTTTGCCATTGAATTAGTTTGTCCTTGCATGCACATGATGAATGCCTGTTACCTAGATTTTAGATTTTAAATAAAAGTTTAACATACTTTTCATATTTTTTCTTTATCACTACACCTTTAGCTTCTTTTTATCGTCACATCTCTGTGACGAATGATGAAGTTGCAGCCTTGCTGGGTGGAGTCAGACTGGAGATGGTATGTGATGACATCACTAAAGCACAAACTGATGTTATCGTCAACACAACTGGCTTCCAAACCCAAAATTCTGGTATGATCTAAATGATTTTATTGCAAAGATTTTTGGAAATAGTGTCTTTATAGTGTTTTACTTTTGAGTATTACTGTTATAAACTCAACAGGTGTCTCCCAAGC
>NW_013955458.1:5659-6501 GCF_001266775.1 Austrofundulus limnaeus
AGACCAGTCCTTTCTTTCCTCAAAGCCCCAGCCAGTGGTGTTACATGTAATTGGCTGTGGTCAGGACATCAACAAGACCATCAAAACTGATTTAGAAGAATTATTGCAGAAGCAGCTGTTAGAGCGATCAGTGAATGTGCATGAATTATCTAAGCTAAGCGACATGGAGATGGACGCTGTGATGGCAAAAATCAAGGTCTTTGGAATAAGTCTGGAGCACCAAAAGCATCAGAGCTCTGGGACAGCGAATGCTGGATTTGGGAGAAGAGATCGACCTGGGTCAAGAAAAGAAGTGTATTTGCTGAAAGGCTTAAAAGAAGACGTTTTGAGTGTCATTGAACTGATAAACAAAGCGGTTCAAAAAGCACTTGAAGAAGACCTCAGAGCTAAAGAGGAGGCGATGGTGGCGCTCACCATCCAGTGGGCAATTAAGGATGCCAATGGGGAATGGCAAGAGCTCACCCTGCATGACAATTACATGCTGGAAAACGCTCGCTCAACAAATCAAGTGTCAGTGGATATGGAGACACCAGATGCCAGGACCGTGACAGTAAATTTGATAAAATTCGAAGCCACAGATTTGTTGACAGGAAAAACATACAAATTGAAAAGGAATGAGTCAAATACAGGTAGATAACATTTGTTTTTTGTTTCATTTTTTGTTTCTGAATAATGCTTGGCCAAATATTTTAAGTATACATCAAGTTAAAGTTATGTAGTAACCTCACAACCACTTTACATGAATTATGAACCAATATGGAAGGGATACATAGGTTCAATAAAAATATAAATATAACAAAAGACTACCTGAACAGTGGATAAGTCTAAAACCTGTCTGAAAC
>NW_013955458.1:7501-9261 GCF_001266775.1 Austrofundulus limnaeus
AGGTTATACTGTACCATTGTTCTTGGGAAAGACAGCTTCAGTGGAATCCACAAAATGCTTGAACATTTATTTTATAGAAAAACAAGGATTCACCATAACTTTTCAGAGAGAAACTGGTTTGTTTAAATAAGCCATTGTTTCTCAACATTTTATTTTATTAGACTCTTTTAAACACCTTGACTTGTGGGCGCAACAGTTATCTAGCATTTATACTATTGTATAAAAATAAAATAAAACGTCTTTCATTTTAGGGTAAAAACATGCCAAAACAGTCAGGAAATAATTGTGTTGTAGCTCAGGGCATTGGTTGGTGATCATGTATTTGCCTTTAGTCCAAAGACAATAAGCTATTCAATCAATATTTGAGCCCTTTTGAGTTATCTGTGCATCCCTGTATGAAAGGTTAAAAAAAACTTTGAACAAACCCTGTATTTCATTTGTCAGTATAGAAAAGCTTGACATTAAACAGAAAACATATACAGGAGTAAAGAGTTTTTATTGTGATTTACAAAGGCATGCACTGAAAAATGTAAAATAAAAAACCAAGGTTGAGGAAAATATTTTATTCAATAAATATAATCGACTGTTTCTTGCTGTCATGACTAAGGACTTGTAGCTATTTCTGTTTTGTTATTTACTTAAAAGAAATTAAAACTGGTATTGGTTACAGGGGATTAAATAAAATCTGACCTAATTATTTAACTTTTGATACTGAAAGCAAAGGGGAGAAAAAGAATAATAATCATAATTTTTGTCTGTTTATATTGGGGGAGGGGGTTACATTTCTAAAAAATTGCAGCTAGTGTTACAAATATGCCATTTAAGAAGTTGTACTAAACGTAATGACACATTTAAGTAAAAAAATAAAAATTAGTTTAAAATGACGTGATGCATGTTTTTTATTAGAAAATCTTATGACAAAATTAACGCATAACCTGAACAAGAAAAACAAATGTCTAATGAAAGTATGTTAAATTTGACAAAAACAAAATAAAACATGTATAAATGCTTACATGGCTGTGTGTGTAATTTCTCCACCTAGATTAACAGAATGTGTTTGTACAGAGCCCGCAAGGGGACATGGAGATTTTTTTTTCTTTTGCATTCCCACACAATACCATTGCATTACCTTGCAATACCTTTGCAGTACCTTGCAATATTTTTGCGTTACCTCGCAAAACATTTTGGGTTATCTCACAAATGTTTGCATTCCCTCATAATATTGTTTTGTGTTCCCACGCAAAATTTCATTTTGAATGGTTCGAATTTGTTACGAATGAGTTCACTAATTGTGTTAATTAAGTGTGCAGGTGCTGTCAATGATTGGATGGAAGACTGGAGACGACTGATTGGTGGCCTGCCGGAGCCGATAAAGGACACTGACGTGGACTTCCTGTCATCCATCCTCAGCTCATCCCAATCGGCCACATTGTTTCTGTGTTCCTAAGCACATTATGTAAACAGCCCAGACCCAAGGAGTTAGGAGTGAGCTGCTGTTTATTTTGGTACCTGTTTTTCTCCTGTTTATTTTAGTTAGGGAGGTAAGTTTTTTTCATTTGGTTTATTTCTTTTTAAATAGGTAAGTTTTGATTAAATTAGGTAGATCCCATTTTGTTTGTTATTTTCAGCATTAGCTCACTCTGAAGTTAATCAACTCCTAATGTTGTAAAAATCATTTATCACAAACACCATGTAAATAAATTCCATTCTTTATTCCTACAATTGTGTGCTGGCTGCTTGAGATCTGATGAGGATGGATC
>NW_013955458.1:10093-10602 GCF_001266775.1 Austrofundulus limnaeus
ACTCAACACCATCTGACATGTGAGATAAGCTTTCAACTTCAACTCTGCTGAGACAAAATCAATGGTTTTATGTGAAAAGTAAAAAAAAGTACACTCATGTAGGTAGAAAGTCATAAAAACTGGTCAAAACAGTCTGATAATAAAAAAAAACTGCTTTTTTTCCTCCGTAATTTCTTACTTCAGTTACATGACTCAAACCTCCACTTTGCTCTGTTTATATTAAGTGCACGCCCACATTTTAGAATCATGAATACATCTTGAAAACTACTGAAATAAACTTTGAAACTGCACCACATAATAAAGTTCAGGAACTTTTTCAATATTTGATTTCATAATAGTGCATTTAAACCCAACAGAGTCACTTTCTGACATTTGTTTACCATCACCTTTAATTTTTCTTTTAATGAAACAATGAAAGCATCAGGACAACACAAACTTCTTATCAATGATATATGGTAACTAAGTACTTTTACATCGTTGTGGTAAATATTTTTGGGGGGCATTTGTAA
>NW_013955458.1:11655-12505 GCF_001266775.1 Austrofundulus limnaeus
CTCTTATGGCCTTGCAGCAAGTGTAGTCTGCCCTGAACTTCTCCTCCTCTCTGGTCTGTCCCTTCTTTCTCGGGCTTACTGCACCTGCATCAGTCCCTTGCACTTGTTTTTTTCTCCCTCTTTTCCTCATGGATGTCCTGGGGAATAAACGAGAAAAACAAAGCACAAGCACTCGCCCATGCACATGTGTTCTGCCAATCATTAGCTATCAACTGACCAAATTAGCGCAACTTTCAGTACATCCACTCTTTTATAACATCTTGACAAAATATTGCTATTAGCCAATTTATATACAAACCAAATAGCTTTAACATTTACTGACTTAAAGGTAAACACACTTTTCTAAAATGTCATAGGTAAAGAGTAGTTATTATATTAGTATTTTCAGAAATAAAATAAAAGTCATAGTTATCAATAAACTTATACAAAAGCAAAAAACAATTACTTTTCATCTGTATGCATGGCTGTTTGACCTATGTAGGATTTCCATTAACCCTTAAAATCCTGCTGCGTGTAATGTAACCTCATATTTACCACAGGGCCACAGTTATAACATTTTTGCCTGACTCCTGCTTTAGATTTGGAGCTGCCACAATATTGGGAACCTATGAAAGGAGAACATTTTAAAAAGGTAGAGTTACAGCGTAACTCAAGGGAGTACCATACAGTAGCCCGTGGTTTCCTCAAAAAGGCTCGATACAGCATTGAGAAAGTAAGTATACTTTAGCCAAAAAAAATCTTACTTTGGAAACTGACTCTAAAATAGAACATTTTGAGAGAAAGTAATTTACTTTATTTTGGGTTTAGATTGAGCGCATCCAGAATGTCTACCTTTGGCACGCCTTTAACG
>NW_013955458.1:13505-14186 GCF_001266775.1 Austrofundulus limnaeus
AGGTTTCCAGTACCTAGTTGAATCTATGCCACAAAGGATTAAGGCAGTTCTAAAGGTAAAAGAAGGTCCAACCTGGTACAGAAAAGTGTACCTAATAAAGTGGCCAGTGAATGTATATATGCACATACACACTTGTGTCAGTGATAAACGACCAGACCGCTGATGTGAATCGCTGCTTCAGATATTCCTGGCTAACCAACCATTTCCCCTCTTGAAACAGAATCACAAACGTCAACCAGGGGGAAATCAGTTTTGTATGTTAATATCAGCCCAGTTTTACTTGTTGAACCGATACTGATATGCTAAAAAATGACATTGTTCAATACCCATGTTAATGTTGATATATTGTGAATCCTTATAATATATGGTTATGGTCACAAGAACATATAACAGCATTTTTGATTATCACTTTCCAAAATGTAAGTCTTTGTTTTTGTACTTTTATTTTTGGTGTATCCCACATAGCAGACAGATGTGGACCAGATCTGTTGTCAAGCTGGCACAGCTGTCTGATGGCTGGCATGGCAAGAGGTTTGTAAATGGAATGTGGACCAGGTCTGGCAATGACATTTTCTATATTATGGCATTGTCTATGATGGTGTGTCACAAATGACCTAACTGTGGCTTGGTTTATGTGGCCCAAATCTGTCAATACCACAGTTGTCCCAGTCATGGTTTGGT
>NW_013955459.1:0-548 GCF_001266775.1 Austrofundulus limnaeus
ATCTAATACCATGTGCAGTCTAAAGAAAATGCCATTTAAGTAATGAATTCAGAGCAGGAAACCGTAAACCTTAGTATTTTCGTTGACAAGTTTATGCTCCCAAAACAATGTTAAAATGGTGAAAATCGTGTGGACTATGGCTTAAATCCAATCTAGAGAAAGTGTTAAGCCTTACATGTGTAACATCCAAGCCTTACATGTGAAAGGTAATTCCGTCTTATTTTGTTTGGAGATCTGAAATGTTAGAACATTTCCAAGCCGCTCAACGACGAGGCATTTTGCTTTCTCCTCTCTGCCACCTCCAATATGGCGGTGGCATGGTTATGCCATTCAGCTTCCTTGAGCAGCACATTGGCGACAGTGGAAAGGAAAAATTTCCTTATAACAGGAAGAAACCTCCAGCAGAACCAGGCTCGGGACAGTCTGGGTTTGAGAGGACAGAAAAGAGACAGACAAACAGAAGGACTGGTCCAGGTGTATTTTTTTTCTGGGAAAGAGACAAAGAAAACATGTCATTGATAGAAGTAATTAAGACAAACGTGTGGAGG
>NW_013955459.1:2426-3884 GCF_001266775.1 Austrofundulus limnaeus
TGCATGAATGAGTCAAAGCAAGACTTTGGGCATGTTTTTATTAGAGTATAACATTATAACATGATGTAAAATTTTTAAAAAGTTGATTTTATATGATATTGCCTCTTTAAAATGGACAAAACTTGTGTAACAAATAATGTTACTATGCTCTTGTTTATTTGACGTGAAAATAATGTTTATCATCTGACAA
This sequence comes from Austrofundulus limnaeus, assembly GCF_001266775.1. Taxonomy (NCBI): domain Eukaryota; kingdom Metazoa; phylum Chordata; class Actinopteri; order Cyprinodontiformes; family Rivulidae; genus Austrofundulus; species Austrofundulus limnaeus. The sequence continues at coordinate 2,617 of NW_013955459.1, forward strand.
CAGCTGGGGGCACAGCCAGGTCTCTGCTGCTGGCATTTTATGGGTCAAAAGTTGAATATTTCGAGAACCACTGCCCTAACCAACAGGGCATGTATCATACCATTTTTGGATCCTATTCAAATAAAGTATGCATCTCAAAAGGTTATTAAATCAGGAAATAATAGTGTTTATTAAGAAATATGTCGTTTCAACACTTGTTCTTCTGCATAAATCACACAAATCTCATGTGATTCACAACAATCCAGTTCCTCATAAATCTGCAGACCTGAGATGGTTTTCTTTTTCTTTTTGGTTTGTCAACCTCAGCACGCCACAGCTGCAGGAAACGAGAGTGTCTGGTTCAGAAATGGCATCATTTCAGATGAGGGGAAGTAGTGACTGAAACAGTGCCACAGCCAGGCTTTGAAGCTGTTTTCCTCACAGATGTTTGAGGTTTTTTCAGATGAACCTCACACAGATGCAGGAGGTAGATGTCATAGACTCTGCTTGAAAAAGTGTGAATAAAACCGCTGTCAGGCGCTATACAGAACCCAAAACATCATGTTTTACAACTCTTTTAATATTTGTTCAGTCAAACATATAATTTTAAAAGCTCGTATCAGTTTCAGGAACAGCTCATCAGATCTACATGAAAAATTAATTTCCTTGTCATTTTGCGTAAAATGAAAAAAAGGTCACACATCAGAATGTTGTCTTTGTTCCTCTCTACTTCCCATAATTCAAAACCTTGTCAAATAAATCAACCGAAGCTCTGCAGCTGTCAGCCAGAGTCTAAACTGAAACTAAAAGTCAGAATAAAACCAGAACGCTCAGCTTCTTTGTCTCCTGGTTCAAGAGTTTGTAAGACTTGACTTGGATTTCACACAGCGACTGTTTGAGACTTATTTTTTAGTCTGCATTGTTTTCTGTCCAGCTCTCATTAAGTTTGTGGTCAGGGAGCGACAGACACAGGTTGGTATGATTGCCATGGAAACAGCAGCTTTATCACATTTTTGGATCTGGGTCTGGTCTACTGAATCCAGTTGGACAAGTTTACTGTCGGGTGTCGGGAGGAGGAGCAGCTGATTAACAAAACTCGGTCATGTTATCATTTCAGAAACAGCTCTACCTCAGGCAGTGGATGGTAAGTATTTTTGTTTTTTCTCAAGACTATACTGTTTCATTTCAGTTCATTTTTTAAAAATATTTAAATGTAACTTACAGCCAATGACTTTAATTTTTGCTTTTTAAAATTTTAGTTTATCACATCCAATTAAAATGTTTGATTT
>NW_013955459.1:4657-5701 GCF_001266775.1 Austrofundulus limnaeus
CTATAAAAAAGCACAGAATTGCAACAAGTGGGATGTGAAAAGTCAGTTAACTGTATCTTTTCCTCTTTTCTTCTCTCCTACAGGTTCTTAACCCATTCTATGTGTTTCAAGTGTTTAGCCTTGCCCTGTGGATTTCTGATAATTATTATTATTATGCTGGCTGTATAATTGTGATCTCCATGATCTCTATCAGTGTTTCACTTTATGAAACTCGAAAGGTGAGTCATCGGAGGACAGCAGATTTCTGATCATGTGTTTTGTTTTGGGGTTTTTTTCTGAGTATAAAACAAATTTTATTTCCACAGCAAAGCATCACTCTTCGGGACATGGCCCTGTTTGTTACAGGCGTCAAAATACACAGAGAATCAGGAGGTAAATTTAGCTAAATATATGCTGAGGGATATTGTTTTACTTTCAGAACAATTGCATGGAATTTTTGTTAAGAACTGATATATTTATATTCATTTTTTGACTAATTAAAGTTGCATTTCAGTTGTTTGCAATAAACTCAGGACTCCTCCCTCTGACTGTATGATTTCTCAGAGGAAGACTGTGTGAGCTCGGTGGAGCTGGTCCCGGGCGACTGTTTAATTATCCCTCAGGAGGGTCTGCTGCTGCCCTGTGACGCCGCCCTGCTGGCCGGGGAATGTCTCGTCAACGAGAGCATGCTCACAGGTAAACTCTGAAACCCCTGCAGCCCCAGAGACTAGCTGGAAGTATTTATTATATACTTTTACCATATTTTACAGAAAAATGAGTCAGTTTCTGTGGTATTGTAGGAAACTCTTTGCAAATAATAGTAACTGCAAATTGGTTGCTTTAATTAAAAAATGTGAACGTGTGCGAAGGTCCAAGCTTTTGAATAAATGCTCATAAACGACAAAGTTCTGAGAATTATTTTACAGAAAGTTACAGTCATTAATCCAAACCTGAGCTGTTGACCGTCTGTGTTGCTAAATTTGTTTACGGCTAAATTTGTTTACGGCTACCTTCGTGCGTTTGAATATTTCCTGCAAGGTTTAATTTCATTTAATTTCATTTAAT
>NW_013955459.1:5978-6478 GCF_001266775.1 Austrofundulus limnaeus
GAGCAAAAAGTGATCATCATGCCTGACAACACTATCAGAGTGTGATGCAGATGTGCTTTTCTTAATTTGTTTCATATGGTTACAACACATCTGCACCAGAGCAGCTGTGAGCACAAACAGAAGAGAAATTATTTTTAAAAAGTTGAGCTGATTACTTATTTTTTTAGTTGAGCTGATTTCTGTTTGTACACTTCAGAAGAGATGCACATTAGGTGGTTAGTCTCAGTGTGTAAGAAAATCATAAATGTAAAAATTTCAACCAAAATACAATCATTTTCAATGGTTTAAACTGGTTGTATTCCATACCATGGTTCTGTGTGTATTACTTTTAGACTGGTTGTTATTACTTTTGGTCCAGTTCCAAACTAGCCCAGTAAAAAACAGCCACTTGTTCCACTTTGCTTCGTACAGAGCAGCAGTGAAGGGAGATTAGCAGTGCCGGCTCTAGCCATTTTGGTGCTCTAGGCGAGTTGGAGCCCCCACCCCCCGAACTATGTCCC
>NW_013955459.1:7408-8492 GCF_001266775.1 Austrofundulus limnaeus
GAGTTACAACAAGGGATTACAAATAATTTCTTTATTCTTCTGCAGTTCGGCGCCCCCTCCAACAGATGGCGCTCTAGGCAACCGCCTAGTTCGCCTATGCCAAGAGCCGGCTCTGGAGATTAGAGTCAAGCTGAACTGTGTAGGAAGGCAATGTTCAGGCTAGTTCCAACCCCATCATTATATACAGACCATTGTATGCAGATGAAGTAAACATAGATAAAGGTTTATAAAATGTCCTGTCCTGGCTTATTTTTGGAATGTGTTGCTTCCTGTAAGTGAAACCAACATACCGAAACAAAAACAAGTGCGTTCAGGTACAGACCTATGCGTTAAAAGTTTTCTTTTCTTCTTAAAAGATTTATTCAAGCAGAACTTTGCACCTTGGGCTAATATTGACTTGGTAGTTTGTAGTGCTGCTTTATAAATGTTATTAACAGAGCCTATCTCACAGATGGTGTTGATGATCTGAAAGAGTGGTCTTCCAGAACAAGGGCCCCTCTTCAGTTCTGACTCAGACATGGTAGGATCCTCTTCAGTGTTTCATAACAGAATGTTTGCTGTCGCATTTTGTTTCAGTTTTACTGGCAAAACATTTTTTTTATTAATATTGTCATTTGTGGTATTTTCTTTCAATAAGTTTACAGACAAAAAACTCACATTCATCAAACATAAAACCTGATTTCTTTATTTAAAAGTACAAAATATGTAATGACAGAGGTCCTTAGATGATTTCTGATAAGCTGACAGGATTCCTTCCCATTAGTGTTTGATTATAAAACTGTTTGAATTTGACTGGACTGTCTGACTCTTTGCTCCCTCAGGACTCTCAGGGGTTTACGTGGGTGAGTTGGCGGGTGTGGTTGTGTCGTCCGTTGGTCGTCCCCCTGTTGCTTTTTCACTGGTGGCCTCGATGGGGGGTCCTCTTCCGCTGCCGCTCCTGCCCTCTGCCTTTGGCAGAGGTTCTGCTGATCACAGTAAGAAAATAAATGTAAAGAACTACAACAGACATATTTTATTTGTATTATTAAGCTTTTTTTTTTTTCTTTTTTTTTTACAACGGATTGTTTCTGCCAGGATGACTCTA
>NW_013955459.1:9492-9790 GCF_001266775.1 Austrofundulus limnaeus
CAGGCGTCAAAATACGCAGAGAATCAGGAGGTAAATTTAGCTAAATATATTCTGAGGGATATTGTTTCACTTTCAGAACGATTGCATGGAATTTTCGTTAATAACTGAGATATTTCTATTCATTTTTTGACTAATTAAAGTTGCATTTCAGTTGTTTGCAATAAACTCAGGACTCCTCCCTCTGACTATATGATTTCTCAGAGGAAGACTGTGTGAGCTCAGTGGAGCTGGTCCCGGGCGACTGTTTAATTATCCCTCAGGAGGGTCTGCTGCTGCCCTGTGACGCCGCCCTGCTGGC
>NW_013955459.1:10790-11632 GCF_001266775.1 Austrofundulus limnaeus
AGGCCCACATGTCCTGACCAAGGCCCACATTCGTACTGTCATGGTCACTGGTGAGAATAGCCATATTTGCACATTTACTACCATTTTTTTTTTAAATAAATGCTTTATGTTGACAACAATGTATCGCCACCATCTTTTTTCTTTTTCTTTTTCACACAGGCGACAACATTTTAACAGCTGTTAATGTAGCAAAGAGCTGCAGGATGATTGGATCTGATGAGAAAGTGATTTTTGTCACTGCAACCCCCCAAACTGCTCAGTCTGTGCCCACTTTGAGGTTCAGCCTAGATAACGAAGGAGCTCCAAACTCCACAGATGTCACGGATCAGGTTGGTGTTTCTCAAACACGATACTGTCTTTATGCTATGGAAGAACAAAATGAACATAATTAAAAATAACAGCAGAAATAAATAAATGGCCCAGTAAATAAATGAATACACTTAAAATGGATCAGTTAATAAAAAAAAAAGATGCATCTACAAGTAAGGTAAAACAACAACAACNGCTGCCCACCACTGGTAGTTTTATTTATTTGCATGTGCACCCCTAAAAACCACCTTGGCCACCCCTGTGCCACCCCATGCAAAATGTCTAGCTCCGCCCCCTTTTTGACTGTATTGTTTTACTCTGTTACAGAGAACGCTGCTACTGTGCTTCTTTGTGTTTCGAGGGCTGCGCTACGTTTGGTTGAACAGGAGGGAGGCTTTCTGTCCTGTTAGGTAACAACTTCTCCTTACTCAGCAAAATTAGAATGGAGATTATTCAGAGTTTAATATGGAGCTGATAATATTTACATCAGTGTAAAACTGTTATCGGCTTCCATCTTTTTGTTCAGCGTCCTC
>NW_013955459.1:12632-13412 GCF_001266775.1 Austrofundulus limnaeus
GGGCAGGTGAGCTCCATGCTTTTCTTCCAGAACAAACTTTAAACTTTCAGAAACAGCTGATTTAATAACAAAAATACAAACAGCACACATACAAGCCTGCTGTTTCTTTCAGCTTGGAGCTCTTGGGACTTGAGGAGGAGGATGAGTGGAGAGACGATGCTCAGCTGCTCAGTTTGGACGTAAGATATTTAAATTTTACAGAATGATGCCCAGAGTTTTATTCCATCCTGGCCTTAAACACAGGGGCGGAGCCAGAGGGGTGGCCAGGGTGGCACTGGGCCACCTCTTGCACCTGATTGGCCACCCCCAAATGACTGACAAGCAGGGTGGGGTTTGCATGTGACATTTCAAAGATGGGCATGCAATGAGAAACACTTTTTGCTTGTTGTCATGGGGATTCCTCTTGGCTACCACCACACCAAGTTTCAGCTCATTTCTAAAAATGGCCGAGTTGTAGCCATTTGAAATTAGCTCTGACAGCCATCTTGGATTTTGTTTTTGAAAAACAGATTTTGTAAAATATTGTTACTTGGCTACTACTATGCTAATTTTCACTTGTGTGTGTTTTTAAAAATGGCTAAATTATTACCCTTTGTGAAATTAGCATTATCTTAGTTGGGACTAACAATCCATATGTTTTTCTTAAAACAGATAAATTAGAGCCATTTAAAGTTGTGGAGGCCATCATGAATTTTGAAATCCAAAATAGTTTTCAATGGTGGGCACAGTTCCCCTAAAGCACTAATAGGGGAACTAATTCCCTGATTAGTGCTTTAGGGG
>NW_013955460.1:0-962 GCF_001266775.1 Austrofundulus limnaeus
TCAGCATCACTTCCTGTCGACTCACAGTGACTCAGCATCACTTCCTGTCGACTCACAGTGACTCAGCATCACTTCCTGTCGACTCACAGTGACTCAGCATCACTTCCTGTCGACTCACAGTGACTCACTTTGCTCACCAGCAGCTGGAAAACACTGACAGGTTAATAAGAAACGACACGTGGAATCTTTTCTCTTTATTTCATGATCAACTCAAAGCTTCAGCAGCTTTAGGCTTTGTCTCCACAGAAACTAGGATGAGAATAAACCCAGGGAAGGTGGTCCCGCAGGCAGTGCTACATGAAGAATGCATAGGGTTTACATCACTTACACACACAGACCACACTGATCACAGCAGAAAGACACTTTCAGAGGACTCCAGAGGTCCAGGGGTTCAGTTCTCTGAAGTCCGGTTTATAAATCAGGATCTGAGCTGTAAGCTGAGCTTGAACAAGGAAACAAACACGCTTCGTTTGTTTTTAACCAGCAGCTGTCAGGTTCTCACTTAAGCTTGGTTTATTTTTGAGAATTCTGTGGGAGGTTCTGAGGTCCGTTTGGATTGTGTAGAACAGTCTCCAGCACTCACACTGGATCTGATCTGGTTCCTGCAGAACCTTTCATCGAACCCTTCCAAATCCTTTAAAACCCAGCAGAGCTGCAGCCTGACTTCATCATGGCTGGCTTGTTCCTGCATCAGAAACCAGTTCCTGGTTCTGAGGATCTCCACAGACCCTGCAGGCCCTTTAAAAAGCTGTGAGTTAAGACAAACAGGTTTAATAAATCCTGTTAACTTAATCCAGGTGAACAGTAATGAACAGGACAGTAGAATTCAATGTAACCCAGACAGAAACTGGTCCATCCAAGACCAGAAGACCCAAACCCAGCTGAGCTCTGTGCAGAGCCAGGTCCAGGATCATGTCCAGGATCAAGGACCCTCCTTCATGAGACCAAAACATCCCTGTGAG
>NW_013955460.1:1962-3078 GCF_001266775.1 Austrofundulus limnaeus
TCTCACCTGTCTCATACCTGTCCCACATGTCTCATACCTGTCTCATACCTGTCTCATACCTGTCCCACATGTCTCATACCTGTCTCACCTGTCTCATACCTGTCCCACATGTCTCATACCTGTCTCATACCTGTCCCACGTGTCTCATACCTGTCTCACCTGTCTCATACCTGTCCCACATGTCTCATACCTGTCCCACATGTCTCATACCTGTCTCACCTGTCTCATACCTGTCTCATATGTCTCATACCTGTCCCATGTGTTTCATACCTGTCCCACGTGTCTCATACCTGTCTCACCTGTCTCATACCTGTCTCACCTGTCTCATACCTGTCCCACATGTCTCATACCAGTCTCACCTGTCTCATAACTTTCCCACGTGTCTCATACCTGTCTCATACCTGTCTCACCTGTCTCATACCTGTCCCACTTGTCTCATACCTGTCCCACCTGTCTCTTACCTGTCCCACCTGTCACATACCTGTCCCACCTGTGTCATACCTGTCTCATACCTGTACCACCTGTCTCATACCTGTCCCACATGTCTCATACCTGTCTCACCTGTCTCATACCTGTCCCACATGTCTCATACCTGTCCTGCATGTCTCATACCTGTCTCACCTGTCTCATACCTGTCTCACATGTCTCATACCTGTCCCACATGTCTCATACCTATCTCACCTGTCTCATACCTGTCTCACCTGTCTCATACCTGTCCCGCATGTCTCATATCTGTCCCACATGTCTCATACCTATCTCACCTGTCTCATACCTGTCCCGCATGTCTCATACCTGTCCCACATGTCTCATACCTATCTCACCTGTCTACCTGTCCCGCATGTCTCATACCTGTCCCACATGTCTCATACCTATCTCACCTTTCTCATACCTGTCCTGCATGACTCATACCTGTCTCATACCTGTCCCACATGTCTCATACCTGTCCTGCATGTCTCATACCTGTCTCACCTGTCTCATACCTGTCCCACATGTCTCATACCTGTCCTGCATGTCTCATACCTGTCTCACCTGTCTCATACCTGTCCCACATGTCTCATACCTGTCCTGCATGTCTCATACCTGTCTCACCTGTCTCATACCTGTCCCACATGTCTC
>NW_013955460.1:4044-5536 GCF_001266775.1 Austrofundulus limnaeus
ACACACACACACACACACACACACACACACACACACACACACACACACACGGTAGAGTACAGTAGAGGAGTAGGAGCAGTATTACTTGGGTCCAGTTCAGTGTGTGGGGGTCCAGCAGGCTGGAGGTCCGTGGTTCTGAACAGAACTGTTTCTGTGAGTGCTCCATCAGGTTTTCATCAGAACCTTCCCTCAGGTTCTTCTGGACCTGCAGAGACACATGTTGACACAAGTGCTTCATGTGAGACACGAGATGAACCAAAGACCAGCAGAACTAAAGACTCAGACCTGTTCTGGGTCCAGCTTGGAGGCCTCCAGGTCTTCTTGTGTGAGCTGCAGACAGGCAGGAACACTGGACGCAGCGCCCCCTTGTGGCCATGACAGGAAGTGTCAGAAAATCCTGTTTGGTTTTAAATGTTCGTGTTAATGAAACATGACGACTGTTGTGTCAGTTACCAGTGAGCTGAGACTCAGAGACGGTGCAGAGGACAGAGTCCAGCTTCAGGCTCCTGGAGCAAACCGGACCCTGAAAGATGGACAGACTGAATCCCTGATGGCTTCATGATCTTATAAACTCGTAACTCCATGAGTTCTACCTGCTCCTGCTGCCGTTTGGAGGTGATGCAGTTCCTGTTCTTCACACCTTCTACTCCACCTGAGCTTGTTATGACAACTGGTGCTGACTGACTGTCTCCCTGGAGACTTCTGACCACGCCCACCTGAAGATCCGCGATGTAGGAAGAGGCGGAGCCAAACTGAGAGGTCCAGCCATGTGACAGATTCCTGAGACGACGAAATAATGAAAGAATTCAGGTATACTCTGAGGGATGTTTACCTTTAGTCACTGTGTACCTGTCTGTGTATCTACAATATGTACCTGTCTGCGTACCTACAATAAGTACCTGTCTGTGTATCTACAATATGTACCTGTCCGTGTACCTACAATATATACCTGTCTGTGTACCTACAATATATACCTGTCCGTGTACCTACAATAAGTACCTCTCTGTGTACCTACAATATATACTTGTCTGTGTACCTACAATATGTACCTGTCCGTGTACCTACAATATATACCTGTCTGTGTACCTACAATATGTACCTGTCCGTGTACCTACAATATATACCTGTCCGTGTACCTACAATAAGTACCTGTCTGTGTACCTACAATATGTACCTGTCCGTGTACCTACAATATATACCTGTCTGTGTACCTACAATATGTACTTGTCTGTGTACCTACAATATGTACCTGTCTGTGTACCTACAATAAGTACCTGCCTGTGTACCTACAATATGTACTTGTCTGTGTACCTACAATATGTACTTGTCTGTGTACCTACAATATGTACCTGTCTGTGTACCTACAATAAGTACCTGCCTGTGTACCTACAATATGTACCTGTCTGTGTACCTACAATAAGTACCTGTCTGTGTACCTACAATATGTACCTGTCTGTGTACCTACAATAAGTACCTGTCTGTGTACCTACAA
>NW_013955460.1:7125-8652 GCF_001266775.1 Austrofundulus limnaeus
TACTTGTCTGTGTACCTGTGTACCTACAATATGTACCTGTCTGTGTACCTACAATATGTACTTGTCTGTGTACCTACAATAAGTACCTGTCTGTGTACCTACAATAAGTACCTGTCTGTGTACCTACAATATGTACCTGTCTGTGTACCTACAATATGTACTTGTCTGTGTACCTGTGTACCTACAATAAGTACCTGTCTGTGTACCTACAATAAATACCTGTCTGTGTACCTACAATATGTACTTGTCTGTGTACCTACAATATGTACTTGTCTGTGTACCTGTGTACCTACAATATGTACCTGTCTGTGTACCTACAATATGTACTTGTCTGTGTACATTCAATATGTACTTGTCTGTGTACATGTGTACCTACAATAAGTACCTGTCTGTGTACCTACAATATGTACTTGTCTGTGTAACTACAATAAGTACCTGTCTGTGTACCTACAATAAGTACCTGTCTGTGTACCTACAATATGTACCTGTCTGTGTACCTACAATAAGTACCTGTCTGTGTACCTACAATAAGTACCTGTCTGTGTACTTACTAATATGTACCTGTCTGTTTACCTACAATAAGTACCTGTCTGTGTACCTACAATATGTACCTGTCTGTGTACCTACAATAAGTACCTGTCTGTGTACCTACAATAAGTACCTGTCTGTGTACCTACAGTAAGTACTTTTCTGTGTACCTACAATAAGTATCTGTCTGTGTACCTACAATAAGTACCTGTCTGTGTACCTACAATAAGTACCTGTCTGTGTACTACAATATGTACCTGTCTGTGTACCTATAATAAGTACCTGTCTGTGTACCTACAATAAGTACCTGTCTGTGTACCTAAAATATGTACCTGTGGTCATGTGTACTTGTAAATATTGTGGACCTGTGGTCTTTGTTTACCTGTGGTTGTGCAGTGCTGTGTAGTTGTGTAGCAGTGTTTGTGGGGTTAGCAGTGCGAGTTCAACCAGTCGCTCCTCAGCACACTGAGCTGTGAGTCGAGCCTCAGAGTCCTGGTCCCAGCAGTCCTCCATAGTCTCTATTAGGGACCGCAGAGCCTGAAGACACACAACAGAACAAAGACACAATCGCTGCAGTTCTGAATGGTTCTGTGTAAGATTTGGGTCATTTGAAGAGACATTAAAGCTGACATTCTCGTGGGTCATTTTGCCCTGAATTCAGGTTGCCAGGAGCTGCTGGGTATTTGAAACTGACCAGGCTTTCCTCCTTCCAACAGTCAGGGAATCTGGGTCTAAATTTCTGCCGGACCACCAGGCTCTGCATGTCTTCAAAACTCGGGTGGTTCCCGACTTCTGCCTGGAACGCCAGCTGGTACTCTGGAACATCTTCACCTGGACCCACAACAAACACAATGCAAATAAATACACAACAAAACACAAAAAACACATTAAACACACAAAAAAGATATTATGAACAAGTAACAGGTGTGATCAGATAACAGGTGTGGTCAGATAACAGGTGTGGTCAGACAACAGGTGTGGTCAGATAACAGGTGTGGT
>NW_013955460.1:10829-11364 GCF_001266775.1 Austrofundulus limnaeus
GGGCTAAAGTGTGTCCACACCCCTCAGAGCCTCCAGCCTGTTGGAGACATGTCCATGTCCCTCAGAGCCTTCAGCCTGTTGGAGACATGTCCATGTCCCTCAGAGCCTTCAGCCTGTAGGAGACATGTCCATGTCCCTCAGAGCCTTCAGCCTGTTGGAGACATGTCCATGTCCCTCAGAGCCTTCAGCCTGTAGGAGACATGTCCATGTCCCTCAGAGCCTTCAGCCTGTTGGAGACATGTCCATGTCCCTCAGAGCCTTCAGCCTGTAGAAAACATGTCCATGTCCCTCAGAGCCTTCAGCCTGTTGGAGACATGTCCATGTCCTTCAGAGCCTTCAACCTGTAGGAGACATGTCCATGTCCTTCAGAGCCTTCAGCCTGTAGGAGACATGTCCATGTCCCTCAGAGCCTTCAGCCTGTTGGAGACATGTCCATGTCCCTCAGAGCCTTCTGCCTGTAGGAGACATGTCCATGTCCCTCAGAGCCTTCAGCCTGTTGGAGACATGTCCATGTCCCTCAGAGCCTTCAGCCTGT
>NW_013955460.1:12364-12594 GCF_001266775.1 Austrofundulus limnaeus
CCTTCAGCCTGTTGGAGACATGTCCATGTCCCTCAGAGCCTTCAGCCTGTTGGAGACATGTCCATGTCCCTCAGAGCCTTCAGCCTGTTGGAGACATGTCCATGTCCCTTAGAGCTTTCAGCCTGTTGGAGACATGTCCATGTCCCTCAGAGACTTCAGCCTGTTGGAGACATGTCCATGTCCCTCAGAGCCTTCAGCCTGTTGGAGACATGTCCATGTCCCTCAGAGAC
>NW_013955461.1:0-6033 GCF_001266775.1 Austrofundulus limnaeus
TATATATATGGTATGATACGGTTTACGGGGATGGGCGAAACCCATGTGAGCGGAGGCCTCATAAGTGGGCCCATTACTTTCCCCAAAAGAGACACTGTGTTTTAATCAAACCTGAAGTGAAACATAGATCTGTGGATCTGTGTTTGATTACTCTGCCTGGCTTTCTCAAGGACCAGGATGTGACACAAAAATCTAAATTAAGGAACTAAAAGTTATAGTCAAACTGAATTTTAAATAAACCAAAATACAGTTTCAAAGCAAATTAATTCAAATTCAGAACTTTACATTCAGTTTCACTTTAGTGAAATTAATTTTCAAACCAATTTTCAAACCGATTTTTCAAATTATGCACACAGATTCAATCTGAGCAATTAAAATTCAGTTCCTGCTGGCACAAGATTTATCCCATAGCCTTTGACACATGAAGAATAAAAAAAATGTTTGTTTTCCCACACAGACCTCAGCCTCCTCCACGATCTGAGCCGGTAAACTCAGACGAGGATACAGGAAGAGTCCGGCCACCGCCGGCTGGCAGCTCACTCCCGGTAAGCCATTCAGAAACTCGCACGCTCGCCGTGCATTCTGGGTAAGAGTTTCATGTCTTTGAAGAATCTCCTTAAGAGAGGAAATGAAAAACAGTAGAAACAAAATAAAATAATAAAAAAAAAGAAAGAAACGCATGGATAGGAAGAATCTGGACTCTTTGCATTCGTCAGGATTTATTTTTAACGCTGAGCCATCGTTTACTGTTTTGAGTATTTTTTGTTTGTCTTGGTACCTGTGTGTACTTTTTATGAGAAGGATCTCCAGGTGCAGGTGGGTTGAGCATGAGCTCCAGAGCAAGCTGTGGTAAAACTGGAGGGCTTGAAGGAGCCTGCATGCTTCTTAAAAACTGCACAACACCTGGATCCATGTTGATGACCTCCATGTAGCCTCCTCTCAGACCACATCTAAACACAAAAAAATGATTTCTATTTGTCCTCATTTAAAGAAGCTCAAATGTTGGACAGTTTGTTTCCTTAAATTATAATGTATCGGCTGTTAGGAGCCGCAGTTCAAGCCAAAAGCAGCTAAAGTTCCTCACTCTCCCATTCTGGCCGTGGATATGGAGTGGATCGATACCAGCTCCACCGTGTCCGAGTACGGCTCGCCCATCTGGTACAGAACCTCCTTATAAGAGACAAAGGTCTGGTCCGGTCCAAACACGCTGTCCTGGAACACCTGGACACGGGGGAGGACGTTTGAGACGCTGACGGGAAGAGAGGAGTGAGCGTTCAGCTCGTCCTTACCTCGTCCACCAGCAGAACTAGGCCTTCTGCTGAGGCCAGCCGGATTACTTCCTGGATCGTCTTCCTGTCCTGAACGTGTCCTAACAGGGACAACAGGACAGCTTCAGTACAAAGATGCTCTGAACATGTCCTCGCAGGGACAACATGACAGCTTCAGTACAAAGATGCTCTGAACATGTCCTCACATAGACAACAGGACAGGTTCAGTACAAAGATGCTCTGAACATGTCCTCACATAGACAACAGGACAGGTTCAGTACAAAGATGCTCTGAACATGTCCTCACGGAGACAATATGACAGCTTCGGTACAAAGACACTGGACTGAACATGTCCTAACAGAAACAACACGACAGCTTCGGTACAAAGACGCTGTCCTGAACATGTCCTCACAGAGACAACAGGACAGGTTCAGTACAAAGATGCTCTGAATGTGTCCTAACAGAGACAACGGGACAGATTCGGTACAAAGACAAAAGACAAGAAAGCAACAACACAGTGATCCTGTTTTGCACCTGTGGTCTGTACGTGTTGTGTACCTGTGGTGTGTACTTGTGTTGTGTACCTGTGGGGTTTCCTGGGTTGCTGATGTAAATGGCTCTGGGCTCACAGACACCCCTGGCAGTCTTCAGCGCTCCGTGGAGCTGGTCTAGGTCTAAGGCCCAGCCTCGGTCCTCTAGCAAGCGGTACGGCACCGGTCTCACTCCAACCTCATCCAGCAGCGGGGGCAGCGTGTGTGGGCAGGGCAGTGGGGTCAACACACCTGTCTGAGTAGGCCCCTCCCCGCTGGACATCAGGTGTAAAACCAGCTGAACACAGTAAAGCACATTTTCAGCTGTTTTGTCTATTAATGTATCAAAACCTTCAGCTCGTTTAGGACACAACAGCTTCAACCTTTGAGTTTTCAAACTCTAATACATTTTGAATTTGTCCATCTGTCCGTTTTCTCCCACTTGTCTGGGTTCGGGTCTCGGGGACAGCAGCCTAAGCAGAGAGACCCCGACTTCCCTCTCCCCAGCCACTTGGGCCAGCTCCTCTTGGGGAATCCCAAGGTGTTCCCAGGCCAGCCAGGGAACATAGTTCCTCCAGTGTGTCCTGAGTCTTCCTCTGGGCCTCCTCCCAGTGGGACATGCCTGGAACACCTCACCAGTGAGGCGTCCAGGAGGCATCCTAACCAGATGAACCACCTCCACTGGCTCCTCGACGTGGAGGAGCAGCGGCTCTACTCTGAGTCCCTCCCGGATGACCGAACTTCTTACCCCATCTCTAAGGGAGAGCCCAGACACCCTGCAGAGGAAACTCATTTCGGCTGCTTGTTCTTCTTGTTCTTTAGGTCACTACCCAAAGCTCGTGACCATAGATGAGGGTTGGAACGTAGATCGACAGGTAAATGGAGAGCTTAGCCTTTTAGCTCAGCTCTCGCTTCACCACGACAGACCAGTACAGTGCCCGGTCGTACAGGGACCTAACAGCCCGTATCAACGTGCCCGGTACCCCATACTCCCGGAGTACCCCCCACAGGGCTCCCTGAGAGACACGGTCAAACGCCTTCTCCAAGTCGACAAAACACGTGTAGACTCGTTGGGCGAATTTCCGTGCACCCTCCAGGACCCTGCTGAGTGTGTAGAGCTGGTCCAGTGTTCCACGAACAGGACCAAAACCACACTGCTCTTCCTGAATCTGGGGTTTGACTACGGACCCTCCTCTCCAGAACCCCTGAATAGACCTTACCAACGAGGTTTAGAAATGTGATCCCTCTATAGTAGGAACACACTCTTCAGTCCCCCTTTATAAATAAGGGGACCACCACCCCGGTCTGCCAATCCAGGAGAACTGCCCCCGATGTCCACGCAATATTATAGAGTCACGCCAACCAAAGCAGCCCCACAACATCCAGAGCCTTAAGGAACTCCAGACAAATTTCATCCACCCCTGGTGCCTTGCCACTGAGAAGCTTTTTAACCACCTCAGTGACCTCAGCACCAGAGATTGGAGAGTCCGACCCAGGGTCCCCAGGCTCTCCTTCCTCATGGGAAGATATGTCGGTGGGATAGAGGAGATCTTTGAAGTATTCTGCCCACTGACCTACAACGTCCCAACTTGAGGTCAGCAGTGCAACATCCCCAAAATAAACAGTGTTGGTGGCAAACCACGTTCCCCCCGTGAGGTGCCGGATGGTGGACCAGAATCGCCTCGAAGCCTTACAGAATTGTTTTTCCATGGTCTCTCTGAACTCCTCCTATGCTCGAGTTTTTGCCTCAGCGACCACCTGAGCCTCAATCTGCTTGGACTGCCGATACCTATCGGCTGCTTCCGGAGTCCCACAGGCCAAAAAGACCTGATAGGACTCCTTCTTCAGCCTGACGGCATCCCTCACCGTCCACCAGCGGGTTCGAGGGTTGCCGCCACAACAGGCAACACCAACCTTACGGCCACAGCTCAGGTAATCTGCCTCAACAATGGAGGCACAGAACATGGCCCACTCGGACTCAATGTCCCCCACCTCCCCCGGAACATGTTCAAAGTTGAGTTGAAGCGCCGTCTGACGGGAGACTCTGCCAGACGTTCCCAGCAGACCCTCATTATACGTTTGGGTCTGCCAGGTCTGACCGGCATCCTCCCCCACCATCTGAGCCAATTCACCACCAGGTAGTGGTCAGTTCACAGCTCTGCCCCGCTCTTCACCCGAGTGTCCAAGACATGCGGCCCAGTCAGATGAAACGACAACAAAGTCAATCATTGTAATGGGTAATCTGAACTGCTGTTAGGCTCATAGGTACAAACAACAGTCAGAACCCATCCCTCCATCTCCACACGTAGGCGGAGGGAGGCTACCCTCTCGTTCACCGGGGTGAACCCCAACGTACAGGCACCAAGATGGGGGGCAATAAGTATGCCCATTCCTGCTCGGCACCTCTCACCATGGGCAACTCCAGAGTGGAAGAGTGTCCAACCCCTCTGGAGGAGACTGGTTCCAGAGCCAGAGCGGTGCGTCGAGGTGAGTCTGACTATATCTAGTCAGAACCTGTCAACCTCACACACCAGCTCAGGCTCCTTCCCCACCAGAGAGGTGACATTCCACGTCCCTAGAGCCAGCTTCTGTAGCCGAGGATCAGACCGCCAGGGTCCTTGACCATTGCCCATTACACAATGTACCCGACCCCTACGGTCCCTCCCACAGGTGGTGAGCCCATGGGAAGGGGGACCCACGTCTCCTCTTTGGGCTGTGCCCGACCGGGCTCCATGAGCGCTTGCTAACGTGCCACACCTCCAGGCCTGGCTCCAGAGTGGGGCCCCGGTGACCCGCGATTGGGCGAGGGAACACTAGATCCAACGGTTGTTTCCATCATAGGGGTCTTTGAGCTGCACTTTGTCTGATTCCTCACCTAGGACCTGTTTGCCTTGGGTGACCCTACCAGAGGCATGAAGCCCCTGACAACATAGCTCCCATGATCACTGGGACACTCAGACCTCTCCACCATGATAAGGTGGCAGCCCAGGGAAAGGTGTTTTTAATTAACTTTATTTAAATTTATGATTAAATAAAAGGACAAACTTTGTGCTGTATTTCAGTACACTTGTTTTACTACCTTTAGCTTTTATAGGTATTGTTCTTCGAACGGAACCTTATTGTTTTACTAGATTTAGCTTTAAGCTGTTATATTGGTGGTCCTGGCTTTTAGCTCCTGTTCTGTTGTATCTAACTTTTTGTTTTTGTTTTATTTTTCTTAGCTTACAGAGACTGTTAGCTAGTCTTAGCTTTATGCTATTGTTCTGCTAATTTTAACTTTGCTACTGTTGTACTTTTTTAGCTTACAGATACTGTTATGCTTGTTTTAGCTTTTAGTCACTGTTATGCTAGTCTTAGTATATTGTTTTACTACTTTAAGCTTTTAGCTAATGTTTTGCTGGTCCTATCTTTTAGCTACTGTTCTGCTAGTTTTAACTTTTAGCTCCTGGTCTAGTATTTTTAGGTTTTAGTTACAGTTTTACTTTTTTTTCTGCTCTCAGCGAGGGTGGACACGTTTCCTCTTTCTCTTAAACCTTCCCTAATTTATCCTACTTGCTGATTATTTTGGAGCCTCTCTTGCATATCTTTCAAAATTAAAATGATGGATCTGGTCAGCTGGTCTCAACACTGTTGATCAAATTTTCTCCATCTTACTGGGTAAAGGACTGCCCTCTTGTCCTGATGGGACATTTGCTGCTGGACGTGCTGTGGATTCCTGGGGAGAGTGGAAGATAATGTGCCGTCTGTTCTGTCGGTCGAGGATTTGGAAGATGTTTACATATTTGGATTATTGATAACAGGATTTCTGCTCATTAGAGCTGGTGGATGCCTGACCTATCGTGAAATTCAGAAAGTGTCGGTAGCTATTTGGGCCGTGTTGAGGCTGCCCGGCCCGTGTGATGGAATATGTTGAGCTGTCAACACTCAGATGCTTTTGGAGTAGAATCACAAACTGGATGAGATCCTCACTGAAGGTCGTAGGTAGGGCTGCCACGATTAGTCGATTAATCGACGACTAATGGATTATTAAAATGATCGATGACTAATTTAATAATTGATTAATCGTTTTTTTTGTTCTTTACTTTGTTTTTCTCTCCAAACTGCTTTGACACCTTCCACTGCCACATCTACCTTTCTGTCCTTGACACACATGCACAGTCGTGGTAACTGGGGTAGGCCGTGGACGTCACAAGACATTATACAGACAGGCTCTGGTATCATGGCTACCTGACAAC
>NW_013955462.1:0-356 GCF_001266775.1 Austrofundulus limnaeus
GTATTTAGGTGAGACATTAACTAATCACGGTGTCCGTCTTTCTTTTCATGCCAACATCAGTGTCTTTTTTTTTTAGATTTTGGGTGACAGTAGATTTAGTATGTTTGCCCGGTTTTGCATCCGTTTTGTAGTTGACAGATTACATCTGACTGACTACTTTATTTTCATTATATAAATCTGTGGTGAGTTTTTCTATGAGCACAATAGCCTGTCACCCAAACGTGACTGATGAAAGTGACTGTGACTCTGACTTGGAGCTTCTTTCTTTGCCATTACATACAAATACTGACAATAAAAATACAGACCTTAACTAACAAGTACTGGATTTAAAATTAGAAGATGACAGACTACATGAC
>NW_013955462.1:1356-1742 GCF_001266775.1 Austrofundulus limnaeus
GAGACATGGACGGCCCTCTCTGAGTCCAACCTCAAACCTTGGAGTCGTACGAATGCTCCCAGTTTGTCCACCGCAGGTACAGCTCCTGTCTGTCTGTTAGCAAAATAACTCAGTAAGCACTGGACAAATGGCACTAAAACTGTAAGTTGTTGTAGCTGAGAGCAATCCCAGATTCTCCCAGCACCAACAGATGAAACATCTTGTTGCATGAGATTACACCTAATCCTTCACTCCTCAGCATCAGTGGGTGATATAGTTCCTGAAAGGACTGTAAGAATTTAAATAAGATTAAATGTTTTTTGGTCTTACAGTCTGGACTGCACTTGCTTCCTGTCACCTTAACTGTGTTTTAGTTGTGCCAGTGTGACAAGTGGACATCATAAATT
>NW_013955462.1:3633-4154 GCF_001266775.1 Austrofundulus limnaeus
AAATCACGGCTTGCTTGTTACTCAGTGCCTAACTAGGTCATGGGATGTTCTTTTTCTTCCAGATCCGCAGCACATGGTTTATGCTAAGCTAGCTCTCCTCCTACGAACGACCATGGCATTAAAAACAGCGCCCGAACATTTCCTTTGGACCTCGGAAAATTGTTTTCAACCTCGCTAGGATTTCATCTACCTTACAGGGAGTTTGCCAGGATCCGTTTTGCCTCAGCTGGAGACTTGGTAAAGCATTTTATGAACTTTACTTTATCGGCTTGTGGGACCCGACTAATTCCTGGAATCCAGCGTAGAAGCGCTTCTGCTTTCCTAAAAGAACACAATTTTTTTTCTTTTTCCCTCAACACACTTTATCAACGTGGATTTTGCTGTTTGGACCGGACCAGGTTGGATTTGTGTTCTCTTCCTGTTTTTGACACAGTATAACTAAAAACTGTGTATGGGCTGGACTCAAGTTTCTCTGGAAAAAAAATAAAAAAGCATGGACAATTTAAAACTCCACTCTGCTG
>NW_013955462.1:5143-5596 GCF_001266775.1 Austrofundulus limnaeus
ATTACATACAAATACTGACAATAAAATACAGACCTTAACTAACAAGTACTGGATTTAAAATTAGAAGATGACAGACTACATGACTGTTTACGTGACTCACTAAACTTGCAGCAGAATATGCTTAAACAGTGGCAGCGACTCAACAGAGGAAACCTAACCCCCCCTGCGGCTTATCAAGCAAACATATCTCCAGTGGCCTTCTACACCTTGTGTGCCTACTACAGCCAGAGCAGGAACTGCAGTCACCACGGATCATGCTGACTCCTTTTTTCAGACACACCTGCTTGAGCTAAATAACACTTCCAGAGTGATTGCAGCAGCTTTGCATCATGCAAATTTGGAACCTCCTGTGTTTGCTGGTGATGACAAAATACCACCTGAAGACTGGCTGTTAGTTCCTATAGGTCCTCACTGAACTTGACTGAAACACAACTACTGAATGAACTACCACGC
>NW_013955462.1:7214-8043 GCF_001266775.1 Austrofundulus limnaeus
GTTCCAGTCAGTTTTTCTGCCTTCTGATAACCAGGAACGAATAATGAGAGGGCTATTGGACCGTGTTCAAGCTCGAGATGAACCACTTCCTACTTTCGTGGCCCACATGCTGAGTGAGTTTGGTAAGCTAAAAAGCCCACCACCTGAAAATGAACAGATTGAAATGATCAATCAGCAAGCACTCACTGGAAAAATACAGAGTTGTATGGCGCAAACATAAATTCTGTCATGGACCTTCTCCTGCATGCTCACAAGCTTCACTCTGTTCTCGGACCCAGTAGACCCCATGTTCCTTCACATTACAAGGAACAACGGAAACCAGAACCACACTGTTTTAAATTGTAACTGTTGCTCTGCTATGCCCTCTATTAGTTTTTGTACTATTGAGGAATTGCCATATTTGTTTGAACATGTACTAAAAAAACGTCCTCGCCCTGCACAAGATGGCTGCTCGCTCCGACCATTAAAAGTCACATGATAACGCCTCATTGGACAACATGCTTAATATGACAGAACCAAGCTTTTATTAGGAAATGTTCAAATAACCTTTCATTGTCCCTAACCTTAATTCTACATAAACCAATACAATATTTGTGTTTTTAATAGATTCAGCTAAATTAAATGAAATATTTTATTCTCATTTATTTGTTAAGAAATAAATATTTTCTCTCTCCAGATAGCCTGTATTAAAACACAAGGACTGTTTCAGCCTTTTCATATTTTATTATTCCAGTGAATTAGTCCTGTTTTATGTGACTAGGGCTGCCACAAACGATTATTTTAATAATCGATTAATCACCGATTATTTATTCGATTAGTCGACTAATCG
>NW_013955462.1:8192-8836 GCF_001266775.1 Austrofundulus limnaeus
ATTTTATGACCAGCACCTGTATATACATACATTTTTTTTCTTCAGATGTTAAAAGCAGTTCAAATTCAGATCTTTCTTTTTATTACACATTCAAGTTTTATCTGTTTGTTTTTACAAAGCAGCACTTTGTGGGTTTTTATTTAACACACAGTGCCTTTATTTCTGTTTAACTTTGTAAGAATGGCTCAAGTGTTGCAGTGTGAATAAAATGTTCATGAAACAGACCCATCAATGCTCTGACACTGCAGGGGGAGAGCAGAGAGCAGAGGCAGGACCTTGTTGTTGTTGTAAATGAATAAAACGACCCGTAGAGTATATTCACAATGTTTTTATTCCAGTATTAGATCAAATGTCAGAAAGAAGAAGCTACTCGTGTGATTACTAAAGTCTTCCCATCTTGTGGAAAAACTGTCAGACTGTAGTGAGGAGCTGCAGCAAATCTGCAGTTATTGTGAGAAGCGTTGGTCAGACTGAACGTTTTCAGGCAGACTGCACCACCTCGTGGTTGCTCCATGTCATAACAAGTTCAGTTCATCTTTATTTTGAGTTTCTGGGATTTGAAAAAATGGAGGCAGAAAGTAAGACTTTTTTTATAAAAAAAAAAATCCACTGACTGAGTTACATGAAGTTTTTATGTATTTATT
>NW_013955462.1:9836-10448 GCF_001266775.1 Austrofundulus limnaeus
AATAAATACATAAAAACTTCATGTAACTCAGTCAGTGGATTTTTTTTTTTATAAAAAAAGTCTTACTTTCTGCCTCCATTTTTTCAAATCCCAGAAACTCAAAATAAAGATGAACTGAACTTGTTATGACATGGAGCAACCACGAGGTGGTGCAGTCTGCCTGAAAACGTTCAGTCTGACCAACGCTTCTCACAATAACTGCAGATTTGCTGCAGCTCCTCACTACAGTCTGACAGTTTTTCCACAAGATGGGAAGACTTTAGTAATCACACGAGTAGCTTCTTCTTTCTGACATTTGATCTAATACTGGAATAAAAACATTGTGAATATACTCTACGGGTCGTTTTATTCATTTACAACAACAACAAGGTCCTGCCTCTGCTCTCTGCTCTCCCCCTGCAGTGTCAGAGCATTGATGGGTCTGTTTCATGAACATTTTCCTGCAGAAGTGCAGAATAATGTTGGTTACCAGGCACAAGTTGTAGAATCTCAGGAGAAAATAGGATTCGTTCACTGGATTTCAGAATCGTAGGATTCTGGTTGGATTTGCCAGCTTGTTTTTGGCACATTCAGCTGTAAACTACATCTGTTGAGGTAACATGTAACTTTTTT
>NW_013955462.1:11448-11969 GCF_001266775.1 Austrofundulus limnaeus
GACTAGTTATTCTTAAGGGGAAAAAACATTGAATTTTTTTCATTGATTAAATTTAAATCAATGTACAGCTTCATGTAGATGATTATTAGTCAGTTATATTACATTGAGATGTAGAGTGAAATCATTTTATTAGTACTATTTACACATTGAGAAGTTTATTGTTTTCAAATCTACTCAATATCTTTATTTAGGTTTTAATTAATTCTGTACTGTTTTCTGTTCAAACCTATTTATATTAAATGAATAACTGTTCAGAGTTCCATTTAATTAACTTTTACTCAATTCAAAATATTGTAAATGAGTGAATAATATTGTTTGTAATCTGTTGCCTCATTTTTATTGAGTACATATGGTGTATGTTTTCTTACAGTAGTGTTAAGAAAATAATCCAGACTTTCAGCTTGTTAAATAAGAAAATGAAATTTAAAAAGAATCCACTGTCACTGTAGTTGTTCTTGTGACAGTGTTGTCTGTTTCCTTGATTTTTCTAAAGCAGGTGACAGCGTAGATCATAAGTTCAT
>NW_013955462.1:12969-13725 GCF_001266775.1 Austrofundulus limnaeus
CCCGTTTGTTTATGGAACAAAGTGGGAGTTGAACCGTCACCTGAAGAACAAACACAGCTGAAAATGGTGGAAGCCAGATGGAAGGTAAATAACATTCAAACACAGGAAACAAACTGCCTCCATCTTAACCCTTACATTTTATGACTGAGAGCAGAGATTTTGAGTGCGAGCATTTTAAGTTTTCAGGACAAATACATCAGGTTTTGAGAGCAAAGACATATTATCCTGCTCTCAGATTGAAAATACAAGATCAGTCGTTACTGAAAATATATTTTGAGTTTCTCTATATGTTACGTAACACAAACATTCATAAAACTCTTGTAATTGACATGGGGCGTTTATATTTTTGTTACGTGTAGATAGAGGTAACAAGAAGCGGCCTATTGCTTGAAAAACAGATTCAAAACAACTCAATTCAATTACATGAAAGAAAAACCCACAGAGTTCAGAGGACAGAACGAACAAACGTTATATTTTACCTTTGACTCTATTCTATTGGCCGCCTCGATGGGGCAGCGGTTTACACCACTGACATGTGCTCCATCACGTGACTCACAAGGTCACGGGTTCCAGCCGTTCTCGGGGAGAACACGTTGGCGTGGACCGGTGCTCATCGAGACGACCCACTCCCAGGAACCCGCCCTGGGGGTGCCCTTTGGCTTTTTTTCATCTAATGTGTCCTGTACCGAGACCACGAGTGGACATCCACGGATTTGTCGCCTTTACTTCCCTAAAACTCCTTTAGCACTCTTTAGC
>NW_013955462.1:14725-15650 GCF_001266775.1 Austrofundulus limnaeus
CCTTCTGCCCTAAGATCTGTTGAAAACACTGACTCGTTTAAAAAACAACTAAAAACACACCTCTTCACTCAAGCATTCAAATGAATACATTCAACACCTCATAATTTGAGTTTATAAGCCCTGACTAANGATGTTGTCTCGTGAGTTTTGCGTGCGGTGACACAGCGCTCTGACGAGACTTTAGGTTCAGTGGTGGAGTTCAGAGCTCCACCACTGAGCTCATGAAAGAATCCAGTCCAAACAGACGGGGACTTACAGATAATGCCTTGAACCTTGGCCACCAGGCCACTGGGGGGCGACGGCGAGGCTTTCTCTGAGAAGTCACAGGAGTACAGGACGTTGTCCACCGTGGTGCCGTGCTCGCTGTAATTCAGCAGCTCATAATGCTTGGTGTTCTGAAGGAAACACACACACACAGGTTCACAACAACACCCCCTCACAGAGCAGCACCCCCCACACACAGGTCAGAGGACCTTACCTCGTCGTAGAAAATACAGGCGTGTTTCCCAGATATGTAGTTGCAGTGACCGTAGTTTGTAAGGCACACGTCCATGTCAGCACCTGCACAGGAAGCAGGAGGTGAGTGGTGTTCTTACAGCAGCTGTCAGACTGCTGAAGGTACAGTTAGTTCTCAACCATATCCATTCCTGTTTGACCCCACCTCACATGCAGGGCTCTAGAGTGCGACAAATTTGACCTGACTTCCTAACAGTGTGACTAAAAAAATGTCCGGTCGCACTGGAGCGACCACACGGTCGAGGAGGAGCGGTCGCCCGCTCAAACTAAAACTTTCTATGTTCCATTAAAAACTGAATCCAGCAGTATCAATGGTCGCCCTCCGACAGTCTCCATCTCTCCTACACTGCGCTCTGCTCGCGGTTCCGCTCCACACGCACACACGCACACACACATTTGTTGTTCTATG
>NW_013955463.1:0-1333 GCF_001266775.1 Austrofundulus limnaeus
AAGAGTTTAACTTACAGTTGTTTAGGGGTTTGATGGTGGGCGACTTGAGTCCCCCTGCTAGCCGGGTCAGAGCAATGCCGTTATGTGTTTTTGAACTTGCATTATTTTTTCTATTATGCAGTCGGTTTTATGAATGCATCAGTTTTCCGTTTTGGTTGTTCATCATAAATCCACTATCTACTTTATTGTTGTACTACATGACATGAATGACAAACTGAAAAGCCTCCAATTGCTTTTCCCTTCAGCAAATTGTGTTTATAAAGAGTTCATCTGGTTCCAAATGAGGCAGTGGTCATGTCCCCCTAGTGGTCTGGCTTAGTTACTGTTTGCAATCGATCTTTTCAGTGTTCCATGCATAATGTCCGTTATTTTGACAGGTAAAAGAATTGTACTTGTAAATTTGATTTGTACTTGTAAATTTCATTCGTACTTGTAATGTGGCAAAGTTGTAACAAATTTATGTACATTTATAGACTTACATGTACAAATTTAGACTCTTACACATACAATAATTCTGACAGTTATCCCATATATAAGTAGCAAAATGCAGCTAAAGAAAACATTAAAAAGCTACAATTAGCAGAAAGTTGTTGAGGGCACACAAAAAGTAGAAATCAGCAGAAGAATAGAGAAAGATAGCTGAAATATAAGAAAAAAGCTAAAATTCAGCAGAAGAATAGAGAAAGATAGCTGAAATATAAGAAAAAAGCTAAAATTAGAAGAGAGCTGAAGCAAGCTGAAATTAGCAAAAAGAAGTTTAAAAAGCAGAACAAAAGGTGAAAACTTCAAGATTTATGAACATTTTGAAGGGTTTTAAGGATGTTAAAGACAGCCCCATTCATTTGCAACAAAAAGGCAGAAAAAGCTAAACAGCTGAAAAAAGTATAAACTGCGAAAATACCAAACGGCACGGCTGAAAGTTCCTGAAAGAGCTGAACGTTTTGATATATGAAATGTTGAAGCACAATACTTGTGGAACAAGATTAATGCCGAAAAGCGTACAGAACAAAAATGAATGAGCTGATCAGTGTGCTAACAAGCTGAAGCTAACAAGAAGCCAGTGGAATGAGCAGAAACAGTAATGAGTGTAGCTGTAGAGCTGTGAAGCAGCAAGCTCATTCAGATCGAACAGGAAACTGTTCAGAAGGTTTGGTTGGCGACACATTAACAGAACTCGTAGTTGTGAACCACTCACACAAACAAAAGCTAGAGTTTTAAGCTAAAAGTTTAGGTGGATTTGTAGAGATTTTGGTCTTGCGAGTTCCATTAGCTGTGTGTGTGGGTGGTGGTGGTGGTGGTGTGCGTGTGTGTGTGTGTGTGTGTGTTACCTAAT
>NW_013955463.1:2333-6422 GCF_001266775.1 Austrofundulus limnaeus
TGTGTGGGGTGGGGGGTGGGGTGGGGGGCTGAGCAGGGCCATACAGAGACCACTAAAGGGTCAGGTGCTCAAATGTAAAACTCTAATAAAACTGACATGAACACTGATTAATAAATGACCAGAAAAGGATTTATATTTATTTTATTAGACCAAATATAAAGCAGAGCTTGAACAGTTTACAGCTCATAGTTGATGATGTTCACGTGCCCGCTGGGGTTAAGCTGTGTGGTTTCCCAGTTGATGACATTTCCCTTCTGGGTGCTCTTCCCATTGAACAAGTCTTGGATCTGACTGTTCGATAGAACAAAGTCCCACATGTCCACATCGGAGATCTCCCCAACAAAACTCTGCTTCTCATCGAAGCCACCCAGTAAAGAATCTGGATCCTGACCGAGGAGAACTGTGCCTCCTGGGCGGACGATGTGACCCCTCCTGTGGATTTTGGTCAAACTTTTCCTGCCATTCATGAAGAGGGCCGTCGCACCAGAACTGGAGTCCCAGGTGACACACAGGTGGTTCTGCAGGACGCCGAGCTGAGGGACCAGGAAGGGGATTACACTTTCACTTCCACTTCCACTCAGATAGACGGACAGTCTGTAGATGTAACCAGGAAGGATTAGTTTGGTCATTTTCATGTGGTGTTTGTGTAAAAATCATCTAACTTCTTTATCAGTTTGGAGAAAATCAGTAAATCTGACAACAGGGCCAGAATGTGGCATGAGGATTTTAAATCTCTGGTACTTACCTGCCATCCTTTTCCCGCCACACATTCAGCTCATCAACATCCTGAGTTCTATAAGCAAACAGGATGATTTCTCTTTCACCTCTGAGCTCTGTGGCCACTCGCATGCACAATGTGAACGCCGTCAGACTGAGAGGCTTCHGAGGGGTCAGGACCACATAACTATTACTGGTCTCACGGGGGAATACCAGACTTTTAGCAGCCAGACTCCCTGAGATGAGAATAAAGTTACTCAACAGCATGAGTAGGAGTTTAAAAAAAGACAAAACTTGAGAATAATTCTGAGCTTGTTTTGAATCACAAATGTCAACAATGAAATACTATAAAACACAATAATTCTAGTTTTCATATACTTATTTTTGTCTTCAATAAAAACAAAAGTTTAAACAAACTAATAGATCAGAAGTACGCACCAGCAAAGGCCACAGAGATGGTAATCAGAAAAAAGATGACTTTCATTTTTATTGGGAAAAAACTGTAAAAAAAAAAAAAACACTTACTTAAATAAACTTTTTCTTATTTTAGCAGTTGTGTTTGTGAAAAGCAGCCCATGAAACTTACCAGACTGAGAAATAAAGAAGCAGGTAGTTCACCTGTATGTCCTCACAGCCCTGTTTTTAAAGCACCTTCCTCTTCAGACAACCCTGAATGAACTCAGAAATGTTTGGGGAGGAAGCTGCTGAAACACAGGCCTGATTGGTTCTGAGTGAGTTTACCAGGTATAAGGCTATCCTTGTACCTTGTACCATTGATTTGTCCATGTCTCATCGTTGACAATGTTCAGTAGATGATTTATTTGTTGTAACATCATTTCTTGGCAATAAATCTTATAGTAGCAGCTGATTGGCTGCACCCAGGGGCACCAGAAGCTCAAAATAAGAGTAAATAACAGCAAAATAAACTATTTGACTGGGACGATTTGGCTTTTTTTATATGTGTGCAACCCACAAACTTAGCTCTAATGCTCATCCAACAAATGCATGTTCCTTACAAATGTGGCTCAGTTCAAAAGGGAAATTAACAGGCTAAGAAGCAGAAATAAATAATTTTATTACTTTTGTGCAAAGACGTTATATTTTTTCTGGATTTTCATGAACAAACTACTCAGATCATCCTGACTCTCTTCAGTTTCTGTTCCAGGACAGGATTTCCTGTCCGTGTCTGATGGACCCCTGCGGACCCGCTGCAGATCCTGGTCCTTCTGATTCAGGGGACAGGGACTGGTTTCTGGGACTGAGGAAGCCAGGGACAGCTGTGTGTTTGAACTGGCTTCTGTGGTTTCTGTTTCCGGCCTTCATTGACTCAGACGAGCAGGAAGGATGAACCATCACACAACCATCCAGGCTTTTCTTCCCTTTTCTCACTTTAAGGCGGTGAAGCTTTTAAACTGTAAATCTGACATTCAAAACATTTAGTGGCTAAATACTCAAACAAATGTGGGCTAGATTTCCTGATTTTTTGCATTATTTTGTCCTCAGGTTTAAATAATCAGAACGTGTGAATGTGACTTGCTAACAAAACCTACTTGTTTAACTGTAAACCCCATTTAAATCAGTCAGCTGATCACTGCCAACAAAAGTGATTGGCTCAGACAGGCTCCTTCATGAGTCTGGAGGATAACAGGTGCTGACAGCTGCTCACGTGAACAGAATGTCTGTAATCGACACAGATTTTCCCTCATTTTGCAGGTTTACAGACGTTTAGAGCAATCTAATGATTTTTATCAAAAACTCAGCTTTAAATTAATTTTCTCTCAGAGGCTGCATTACGATAAAACAATAAATAAAATTAAATAAGACAGATAAACTTAGAAATAATTTCACCACTCGTCTCCCCGTCCTCCCACTCCTGCCTGCTCTGTTATCCACGGCAGACACCCCCTCCCCCNATATATAACTTGGCGTAGTTTAATACACATAATTTTACCTGTTTTGCCTCATAACTGGCATATTTTATTTTGAATTAGGTTCAGCCAATGTGAAACAGGAAGTGACATCAAAAGGGGAACTATTTGAGCAAGAAATGTTTCTGGTCTTTGTTCACTGAAACAACATTATTTGAACTCTGAGTCATTTTACCTCTCTCTGATAGTGACTCAAAATAATTTAAAGAAACATCAGATTCTTCTCTGCTTTCTGTGTTGTCAGCCATTGTAGCAACACACTGGCTGTGTCTCAATTCATGGGCTGGGTCCTCAGCCTAGCTGGGCTACGTAGGCCACATCCTTGCTGGGCCGGGTAGGATGCTCAAAACTGCTGCGAAATGAGATGGTCCAGCCTTCGCCTGATGTCGGCTTCACGTGGGTTTGCGTGACCACGTGCTCCCCCGTTACCATAGTAATCAGTTTCATGTCAGACTTAAAATGCTTCGGGACGTGTTTACACGTCTTTTTACTGGAAGAATAAATTCAAACGTAAATAAAGAAAACAATAATTTGGGTTTAGCTCCAGTATCTACAACGGAGAGAACACATATTTTTTATTATTATTACGAAAATAAAGTCATAATATGTGAATAAAGTTGTAATATTATGAGAGTAAAGTCAGTGCTTGGTGATCTTAAGAATGCTGGAACAATTTATTCATTTAGTAGAATGCTTAAAAGTTTTTTTTAATGAGATATGAGCAAAGATTTGGTTGATATTTGTATTTTTGTTGTGAAGTTATTTTAAATTATATTTTGTATTGAGTTTTATTATTTGTATGTTGTACGTTTTTTAGATACACATATTTTTACATGGGCAGATGTTATAAGATTCTATTCTTTCTGCTCCTTTTCATTTGAATATGTTTTTTTGACACAACATTGTCTAATTATTTGTTTGTTTCTATTATTATTTGTTTTTTTCTTTTTATTTATTTTTTGTTATTTGTTTGCTGAATTAAATAAAGTTATTTTTCTCCTCATACCTTCTGCGTACAGCCAGGTGTTTCTCTGTGTTTATAAAGTAGTCATGATGACCTGATCACTGTTAGATTAATGAGCTTTCTTCCAAATTAACTACGTGACGACTAAATCTGTCAATGCATCTATTAATTACAATACAGCTTCAGTTTATCATATAGTCGTTTGCACAATTTCCATGTCCTGCTACTGATAATTGGGAGCTAAAAGTTAACTATTTATTTATAAACAATAAAGAACAACTTGACAACATCCTCGTTTTAATGCAGTGATGACTGCATGCTTTTTCACGTAATGACTTTTTTCTTGTAGTATGACTTTAATCTCGTAATATTACGATTTTATTCTCATAATATTATGACTTTATTCTCGTAATGTTATGATTTTATTCTTATAATACTTTATTCTCGTAACTTGTAGTTGCATTTTCTTTTATTTAACAT
>NW_013955463.1:7422-7989 GCF_001266775.1 Austrofundulus limnaeus
TCTTAAATGTACACGTTGCTAGAGTTCATTTTAGTTATTTATGTTTTTAAAAGAAGTAAAAATGTTTCACACAGTAAGTGATAAAGTGTGTGAATAAATGAAATATAAGCCAGAAGAAACAAGAAAATCTTTAAATAAAATCCTGACTATGAACTTTCAAACTGCTGTCAGGATCATTTAAACATTTATTCATGACAAAGTTTTGATTCAACTTGAACAGAGCACGTCTAGGCTAAGGAGTTGACAAAAATAATTTACAAGATAAAATATGTGATAAAATTGTAAAGATGATGTGTTAGTATTTTAACCACATCATTTTTAACATTTTCTAAACTTACGTTTGTTTTTGTTACAATTTTCTTTCATAAATAAAGGGTGATTAGAGGGTAAATAGAGGGTGTCTGGTTTGGGAACTACAGGGTCTCATCTCTGCTGTATGCAGATGATGTGGTTCTTTTGGCGACTTCAGGCCAAGACCTTCAGCGTGCACTGAGGTGGTTCACAACAGAGTGTGAAGCAGCTGGGATGAAAGTCAGTTCCTCTAAGTCTGAGGCCATGGTTCTAGAC
>NW_013955464.1:0-1496 GCF_001266775.1 Austrofundulus limnaeus
CTCCTGGTCTGCTCACTGAGCCTTTATGCTGCACTTAGCTGGCTCTGTGTGTTTAAACTTGCTAGCATGCTGCTATTAAGGTTGCAGGAAAAATGTGCAGTTGATTTCATGTGTTGCGGGAGTACTCCATGAACAAGTGAAATGGATTGAATAACAAAGTTTGTAGAAAAACATAGACTGGATTTCATGTGGTGGGGGAGTACTCTATGAACAAATGGAATGGATTGGATAACGACACACCAAAGAGGATCTCTACCTTACACTTTAAATTAAAGGGAATCTGACAGATTTATGATCATATATTTTAGTTAATAATGAAATATTAAACAATTATTTATTATTGAATTTTTGTAAAAAAAAGTTTTTTTTACACCAAAATAATTTAGAGGGGCTTTAAAACATTTAGTGGGGCTCCAGCCCCCCTTAAATAGGCCTAGTGATGTCAATGTTGGCTAGCATGCTATTGTTAGCATCTCGCTATGCTTATAAGTTGTGCTCTAAAGATTAGATTGATTTAATGCAGAATGTTTACAGAATGGTCCTGAATGTAATGTGATGGTTCGTCAAAAACATGATCTGTGCTGTGTTTTAGCTTTTTTGTTAAAGGTAAAATTAATAAAAATCATTCCCGCTGTTGGATAATGTGAGGTAGATGTTAGTTTGGGGGGAGAGGATGACGATGGTGTGAGGGTGAAAGGAAGAGCACCTGTAAGCCATAGTTCACCACTGAATTAGGACTGATACATACATACATAAATACAGTGATGCAAAGGAGGTTTAAAAACATTGAGCTATAGATCGTAATAGTGCATACGGTGTACAAATTCAAAATCTGCCACTTGATATGAATTTTTGGCCAGATCAGCCAGCCCTAACCTGCCTGTGTTTGTGGTGGAAGGTCATATTTAATGTTTGCGTTGGCAGCTCTCTGACATTCTTTGCTTTGTAAATACGATGCTGAGGCAAAGCAGGTAGTAGTGGCAAATGATGTACAAAGTTAGTATATAATAGAAAGTCAAGCTCCTTTATTTTGTTCCATTTAGTAATTATTGCTATTGCTGTTTCAGTCCTTACTAAAACGCTAACTCCATCGTTTTGTCTTGTCAAATTCTTGCGATCTCAATTATGTACAAATATTGCCTTTATTTCTCTTCTATACTAATTAAATATTTTGTATAAGTATACATTAAATTTGGACTTTTATTTCTATTTTTTTATTTTATTTACCTTACTGCGACACCCATTTGACAGTTTCTGCATTCACCCAGTCTTACCATCGGAGCGATGGATGCAGGTGTGCTGGTTGTCACTGAGGAAAAACCCCTCCGTACACTGGCACTCGTAGCTCCCCATAGTGTTGACACATACTTGCTGGCATCCACCGTTGTTGTCCGAACACTCGTCTACGTCTGTTCAGACAAAGAGACAGATTGACAGGAAGAGTTAGGGGACAGTGAGAGAAATAAAGTCCATCTCTAGTGGACATTAATATATAC
>NW_013955464.1:2496-6989 GCF_001266775.1 Austrofundulus limnaeus
CTGAAAAGACCTTACCTGGAGGCTTTTATGCGTGCCGTACAGCGGGAGGGAGGGAAAATTTATGATTTATCAGTCTACCGGTTTTAAAATGCTATTCTTCCTAATTTATTTTCAGAAATTTTCAATCTAATGCCCATATAAAAAAAAATTGTTTACACGCCTGGTTGGTAGGCATTCGGGACACATCCTCCTGCCCAAATTTGCATGCAGTCTTATTTGTAGAACACTGGATGTGGTAAATTGACCACCATAAAAAAAACCTTGACACATCATTTTCACTGGAAGAGCAAAAGAAAGTAAAAACACACCACTCTGTTGACTTCTCCAACCTGTTCTGAGTGAAACAGACAGCACTGWTCCCTCCTCTCACAGAGAAAGACAGACTTTCAAAGGGCAGATAGGCTACAGCTAAATTAGGCAGTTAAAATACAATAAAAGTTGAAAACTTACCCTTGCTGTTGGCACTCAGTCTTAGCTACAACATTACCAGCTGCTCTCTGCCAGGGATTGAGCAGCAAAGCATGCAGTGATCTCAAGGAATGGCTGCCGAATGCGCTTATGATTCAGCTGATGCCAATACAAGAAAAAACACAAAATATTGTCCCAGAATATCAGCCGGTCAACATCTATTCTGGATCTWGAATACCTTAGTTTACTCCTCTGAATTTGTCATCTGATCTCTACTCTCCTGTGTATGACCCCTGCCTGCCTCACATTGGAATGAAAGCCATCCTCTGTCTGTTTTTAGTTTTAATGTTTATTATGTTTACTATGTTCCATTTTGAATGAAATATGGATTTGTRGCATTTGCAAATCATTTTTACTGCATTTCATTTATACTGGAATTGGATTTGTAAATGGAAAACCTSCTAAGACCAAATGACTCTAGTTTGTCCTCAAGTGAAAACTATCAGTGTGTTTAGATTACCGTTTCATAATTTTCAGAAAACTTAAAATAACCTCTGGGTTATAGTTATAGTTATAGTTATAGTTACACAAAAAAGGTCATACATACCTAAACAGTTGTGTCCGTCATGGGCCAGCATGAATCCATCATAGCAGGTGCACCTATAGTTTCCTGGTATGTTGATGCATTCGTGGACACAGCCCCCATTGTAGTCATTGCCACATTCGTCCACGTCTGAAAGAGAAAGCACATAGTGTTACTGAATCCTCCATGTATGCATGTATATTTTTTTAACTCTGTCACGTCTTTACAAAACAAAATTTTAAAATTTCATTAAAAAATAATAAATGCATAAAAATCCATTTAAAAATAAAACCAACTTAATAAAACTTCTATCCATCCATTATTTTTTTCTTCCAGGCTCACATGGTCCCATATCTAGCGATCACTGTGCAAGGGACAGAGTACACCCTGGACAGGTTGCAAGTCCATCACATAGAGACAAACAAGTTATATAACCATTCACTCTCTCACTCCCACCTAAGGACAATTTAGAGTTACCATTTAACCTAACAGTCAAGTTTTTGGTCTGTGGTAAGAAAATGGAGTACCCCAAGAAAACCATCCATGCACAGAGAGAACATGCAAACTCTACCCAGAAAGGACCCTGGTCAGGGTTCAGTCTGACAACCTTCTCGCTGGGAGGCAATACCTCTACCAGCTGAGCCACCATGCTGCCCTAAATAAAACTTCAATTAAAAAAGCAACACAAAATATACAGGTCTGTAACACTGGTGAATCATAGATGCCATCAAAGTGTTTTTTTTTTTATTTATTCTTTTATTTCATTCATAAAAACAACAAAACGTCCATTAAAAAAACAAAGTAAATCAAGTATTGAATGAAAAGGCAGAAAGAAGAAAAAAAATCTTATATCTGCCCCCTTTTTTAAATAAAAACATCTTCAAACAAACAACTTAAACTTGAACAATCTATTTGAGAAAAAATAAAAACAACAAACAATGAATCCTATGAAATGTTCGCTAAATACTACATGGTTTCATACTTTCCTAATGAATTTAACTTAATTTATTTGTTTACCCTTATTTATACAGGCATAACCCATTGAGTGCTCTTTTTCAAGGGAAGCGATCTGCAGCTGATATTTGATAAAAGCTGAAYGTCTTCAGAGAAAAGTAAAACCAAGAGTAAACAAATAATTACTTTAAAATCATACTGTATACAAATCCTATTTTAATCAAAACATTTTTTTTCACACACATACCTTATATATCTGCAGAACAGTCACCCATGACTGCAAAGCCAGACAAACAAACCTGTGCATTGCCTGGACTGATTTACAAGAAAGCCTTCGACTCAATGCCACACACACAGATCCTGGAATGTCTGAAGCTGTACAAGGTCAACAACACTCTGAGGGCCTTCAYTGCAAGCTCAATGAGGCTGTAGAAAACCATCCTTGAGGTCAATTGAAAGCCCATTGCACAAATTTCCATCAAATGTGGGCTACACCAAGGAGACGCTCAGTCCCCACTGCTGTTCTGCATAAGCCTGAACACCCTCAGCCAAATAATCAACAAGACTGGCTATGGATACCGACTCAGAAATGGGGCCACCTCCCCAGTCACCTCCCCTATATATATATTTTTTTTTTAATTATTTACCGTTATTTTACCAGGCAAGTCCCATTGAGATCTGAGATCTCTTTTTCAAGGGCGGCCCGGGCCTGAAGGCAACCTATTGTACATGTTTTTAGTGGTGGGGGAAACCGGAGTACCCRGAGAAAACCTACGCAAGCACGAGGAGAACATGCAAACTCCACAGAGAATGACCCCAGGTCCAAACCGGGGATCAAACCCAGGACCTTCTTGCTGTGGGGCATCGATGCTAACCACTGAGCCGTCATGGATGACATCAAGCTGTACGCCAAGAGTGAGCAAGACATTGACTCACTTATCCATGCCACCAGGACCTACAGCAGGGAGATAAGAGAAATGTGGCTGGACAGTAACAAAGAGAGAGAAGGTAATCCACACGGAGGGAATTGCACTCTCAGAAGGGTGAATAGCAGATGTTGAGGAAAGCTATACGTACTTTGGAATACCACAGGCAAATGGCAACCACAATAAAGCCGGGAACACACCGGACGCACTTTGAGCAGCCAAAGCAGCCAGTTTACATGCAAAATCTATGGTGGATGCACATCTAGGCGTGTTTTGCCAGTTAAGCACCGTGTGCAAGGTAGCGGTAGGATGTAGCAGAGCGTTTTCCGTGCATGCGGCGCGTCCAAAGCAGCCGCTGCTCGAGTTAAAAAAATTGAACTCTCGCTGCTCGACGTGCCCCAGCAACCAATCAGGGAGAATAATTTGTTCCACGTGACGGTTTCCTGAACCCGAARCAGAWGGACAGGAGCTCATTAGCTGAAATTGATCATCTGCAGTTGGTGTTCTGGCTGGAGATAKCAGCACTGRTGTGGGTCAGCAGCTCGTTAAACTGACYGCGGTGTAACCTGGGCTCGGAACAAAAAAAAATAGTCAGCTTGCAGCTCCTGGAGTGGCGAAACCGAACAGACCGCTTCTAAATTATCTGGTGAATAAACTAGATACCGCATAGCGGTAACACAATGACCCCCGCACGCACAAATGCACCAGAACTCAGAAGTCTTTATTCCTAATAAATGTCATGCTACCAGATGCATCACAAAATTGTAGTGGTTTGGGTGGGGGTCTTCTTTTTTTTGGATGGGGGGTGGGGGATTGGACCTGATGGATAGCCCCTCATCAGAGCTAAACAACCAAAGAAATCTGAAGCTCCTACGTTTAATAGTTTTTGAGCTATAACCATTTTTGTATGTCCAGATACCCCTTTTTCAGATAAATTTGGGGTCCGGGGGGTGGGGGGCACTGATTGGTGGGCCTGATGGATAGAGCTTCATCAGAGCTAAACAAAAGAAATCTGAAGCTCCTACGTTTAATAGTTTTTGAGCTATAACCATTTTTGTATGTCCAGATACCCCTTTTTTAGATAAATTTGGAGGTCCGGGGGGTGGAGGGCACTGATTGGTGGGCCTGATGGATGGAGCTTCATCAGAGCTAAACAAAAGAAATCTGAAGCTCCTATGTTTAATAGTTTTTGAGCAATAACCATTTTTGTATGTTCAGATACCCCTTATTCAGATAAATTAGGGGTTGTGGGGGTGGGGTGGGGGGCACTGATTGGTGGGCCTGATGGATAGAGCTTCATCAGAGCTAAACAACAAAAGAAATCTGAAGCTCCTACGTTTAATAGTTTTTGAGCTATAACCATTTTTGTATGTCCAGATACCCCTTTTTTAGATAAATTTGGAGGTCCGGGGGGTGGAGGGCACTGATTGGTGGGCCTGATGGATAGAACTTCATCAGAGCTAAACAACAAAAGAAATCTGAAGCTCTTACGTTTAATAGTTTTTGAGCATTAACCATTTTTGTATGTTCAGATACCCCTTTTTCAGATAAATTAGGGGTTGTGGGGGTGGGGTGGGGTGGAGGGCACTGATTGGTGGGCCTGATGGATGGAGCTTCATCAG
>NW_013955465.1:0-799 GCF_001266775.1 Austrofundulus limnaeus
ATGTTATTGTTTATAGAATTCATGTTTTTTTTTACTGAAATGAATAAAGTTTTGTTTATGAAATGGATAACACTGTTCCTATGCAGGGAACACCAGGTAGAGCTCAGTTAGTGTTTGTTAGCAGTGATCAGGAACGTGATGTTTCGTGTCAAATGATTTGGACTCCAGTCTAAAATCAGAACGACCGGGTTTTAGTTTTGGATTTTCTATGAATCAGTTTCATCCTGGCGGCGGCGTTAAAAGAGGCGGGGCTTACGTCTCGAGGCGGCGGCGAGGTGAAGGACTGGTCCATGCGGCACTGGATGGCCAGTTTGATGTCGTCGGTGTCCACGCTAGATTTCTTGGCGTGTGTGGCGTAGATCTTGGCGTCCTCGATGATGGTCGTAACGTATCCTGCAGACAGACTCAGAACCATCAGCTACTTGTTCTGAGGGTCCAGTTTTAAAATAATAATAAATATTTATTTTAAATAAAGAATAAAAGCCTTGATGATTCAAACGTAAAGCAGACTCACTGTAGGTGAACTCCAACATCTGGTTGATGACCCTCGGCTCGTACTCAGTCACCCCCATGTCCTTCAGGATCTGGATCATCACCTGGAAAAACCCATCAGAACCACAAGATTTACTGCTGGAAGTAAAACATGAAATTAATTTCTTCAAAAAACTAAAAATTTAATCCCTGATTTGATCTGTTTATGGTTTGTATTTGTCCTCACTGAGGTCAAACATTTTATTTTAAGAGACAGGAGCAAAAATAAACAATAAAATCCATATTTTAAGTTTGATGAGATCTTTGA
>NW_013955465.1:7504-8893 GCF_001266775.1 Austrofundulus limnaeus
GGCCGGGGGGCCGGGGTCACGGCCTCCCAGGGACCAGGGAGGATTTACACTTCTGATGTTAAAATGCTAATTGTCCTAAAGCGTGCTGATGTTCTGCCAGCTGTGAAGCAGCGTGAGTTCTAACACCTCCATGACAGGAAACAGAGAGGAGGGGGCGGGGCTTCAGGTGACGGTCCTGGTTCTGACTCTACAGGCCTCAGTCAGCAGCTTACAGGTCCAAGGTCACGACAGAGTCTGTGGCTCCTCTGTAGACGTCTGGATCAAACCGGGTCCAACAGAACCATGATCCAGCAGCTGAGTCCGGTCCGACAGGCTCTGTGAAGGTCCGGTGTTTGACCCAGATAACAGCCTGAGAACCTGAAGCCTCTCAGACTGTACTCTGCTGGTCCTGTTCTCAGATCATTAACTTTTACAGCTCGTCGTAAAGAAACGCGTCACTTCAGGTTCTGGGACGTTCGGCCCGTCAGAACATCTGTAAATAAAACAAACAGTAAAATAAATTCATGAAACCAGGAGGGTTCACAGCAGGAGTCAGCTTCAGACGGGTCCAGGATCCTCAGCCCTGCAGCATCAGGACCCGCCTGCTCCTCACGGTCCCCMCTAAAACCCAGGACCGGTTTGTGGGTCAGGATGAGGACAGGAACCAGCAGAGCTGATGAAACTGGTTAACTATTGACTCTGTTTAACCGCCTGCAGGTCAGAGAGGAAGAAGCTCCGAGCCGAACCAGAACAAACCTCCAGCTTCTGATAAAACCAGGTCCCAAAGTTCCCCCTCCATCCCAGAACTCAGACCTGTTTGATGAGTCRTTGGTCCGATAAGATCTGTAGGACAGGAAGAAGGTTTCAGGCTGGAAAATAAAACATAAACTGTTAAAAACATCTTTTTTAAAGTTAAAACTGTTCCAGTGATGCGTTCAGGGTCAGTGGGAATTTACTGTTTCATTTCTCTGGAAACTAAAACCTGATTTTAAGATGAAGTCTGTGTTAAAGCAGACGGCCCGCAGCACGATGCTGCCCCCGCCGTGCTTCACCATCAGCTGGCTCCAGATGTTCTGAGCCTTTCAGCCTCATGAACACATGAACCGGGACAAGTCCTGGTCCCAAACCTGAACTTGGAGAAAGAAACCGAGTGTTTGTTGGAAACGTGTGTGATTATCAGCAGGACGAAGGTTAACGAGGGGGAAAGGTGAGGACACACCAGGCTGCAGATAAAACAGGTCGTTTATTAAAAAACAACCTGAGAAAAACATTCAGATCATCGTTTTGTTTCACCGCTTATTTTAAAATAATCTTTAAATTTAACTTTTTACAACAAATCTAATGTTTTACATTAAATAAAAACCTGAGAGTTTTAGAAATAAACTTAAACTAAACTTTTATCGTTTCCTG
>NW_013955465.1:9893-13157 GCF_001266775.1 Austrofundulus limnaeus
ATAATCTGTTGAGCAAACATTAAAATAATAAAGTCTGATAAGACTCTTACGGAGGCTAACGAGACGTTTACTGTCTGATGACAACATGATAATTGTTTATGAAGCTCCTGAACGCAGCGCTGACCTCCTTCCTCGGACCTCCGGACCGGACCAGACCTCTGGACCAGACCRGACCTCTGGACTGGGTCGGACCGGGTGCAGAGGGGGAACACTGGTAGTCGTGTTCTGAGGATTATCAGTTCTTTACGGCGTGCTGCCGTTAAACTGGGCTTCTTTACGACTCGTGTGTTTATCCTCAGTCGATGTGGCTGTGAGGGCCGTATTAGGCCCTGCGAGGATATTGTAAATGAAAGTTTATGGTAAAATGGCTCATAAACACACGGCTGTATAAGTGTGGAGGAGTCGCTCCGGGAGCAGGAGGTGAGAGTTATTTGCTCCGATTATTCTCTGAGTCAACAGAAGACAAGCTGAAACATTTTGATGCATCTTAAAACAACAGAAAGGATTTATTGTTTGTTTTTATTCTTTGTTTTTATTGTTTGTTTATAACGTTTCTCGGGAGCGCCGCCGGCTGCTGGCGGCCATTTTGTTTGGAGGAGATGAACTGTTTCCT
This sequence comes from Austrofundulus limnaeus, assembly GCF_001266775.1. Taxonomy (NCBI): domain Eukaryota; kingdom Metazoa; phylum Chordata; class Actinopteri; order Cyprinodontiformes; family Rivulidae; genus Austrofundulus; species Austrofundulus limnaeus. The sequence continues at coordinate 10,507 of NW_013955465.1, forward strand.
GAAATGGCCGCCGCTGCTCCGGGCCTGCTTCGACCCGGCTCTGATCCACAGACGACCTCGCATGAGTTAAAAAGCAGCTCAGGTGATTTTCTGTCCCGGACCTTCAGGACCGGGTCGGACCGGGTCAGGCTGAGCATCTGAGCTGAGATAAGAGACGAGGATGTTGTTCCTCATTAACACGGCTCACAGAGGCACCATAAAACTGAAACGGACCGGGTCAGAACCAGAACCCACTCCTTCTTCTTCCTCAGTCTTTAGAAGGAGAGACTCAGAAGCCTGATCTGAACCTAGAACCATCTGGACTCAAAGTAAAACTTGGTCCATGTGGTTCTGTTAGGTTTGTACAAAGAGCCACACGTCTGCATGTCTCCAGGTCCAAACTGTGCAGGTGGACCTGTTATCAGAACTCTTCCCTCCTCCACAAACATTTCTGTGTCTCTGTGGTGAAACCTGCTTTTACTGCGTCCAGCCCTCAATAAACTTTATGGCATCGAGGCGGCGGCTCGTCCCTCATTACCCTCTGTTTGTCTACACTGAGCCCAGCTGCTGCTGCACCACCAGGACCAGACAGAACCTCAGCGACACCACCAGGACCAGACGGAATCTCAGGGACTCCATCAGAACCAGACAGAACCAAACAGAACCTCAGAAACATGCTCTAAGTAAGAGGTAAAGCACGGAGCATGACCAAGAAGCTGAAGCATAAACAGGACCAGTGTTATTGTTGACATGTTTATGCCCCGCCCCTTTATGTCAACAAACAGGACCAGTAATATTGTTNACATGTTTATGCCCCGCCCCTTTATGTCAACAAACAGGACCAGTAATATTGTTGACATGTTTATACCCTGCCCCTTTATGTCAACAAACAGGACCAGTGTTATGGTTGACATGTTTAGGCCCCGCCCCTTTATGTCAACAAACAGGACCAGTGTTATTGTTGACATGTTTAGGCCCCGCCCCTTTATGTCAATAAACAGGACCAGTGTTATGGTTGACATGTTTAGGCCCCGCCCCTTCATGTCAACAAACAGGACCAGTGTTATTGTTGACATGTTTATGCCCTGCCCCTTTATGTCAACAAACAGGACCAGTAATATTGTTGACATGTTTAGGCCCCACCCCTTTAAGTCAACAAACACGACAAGCAATATTGTTGACATCTTTAGGCCCCGCCCCACCCCTTTATGTCAACAAACAGGACCAGTAATATTGTTGACATGTTTAGGCACCGCCCCTTTATGTCAACAAACAGGACCAGTGTTATTGTTGACATGTTTATACCCTGCCCCTTTATGTCAACAAACAGTACCAGTGTTATGGTTGACATGTTTAGGCCCTGCCCCTTTATGTCAACAAACAGGACCAGTAATATTGTTGACATGTTTATGCTCCACCCCTTTATGTCAACAAACAGGACCAGTATTATGGTTGACATGTTTAGGCCCCGCCCCTTTATGTCAACAAACAGGACCAGTGTTATGGTTGACATGTTTAGGCCCCGCCCCTTTATGTCAACAAACAGGACCAGTGTTATGGTTGACATGTTTAGGCCCCGCCCCTTTATGTCGACAAACAGGACCAGTGTTATGGTTGACATGTTCAGGCCCCACCCCTTTATGTCAACAAACAGAACCAGTGTTATGATTGACATGTTTAGGCCCCACCCCTTTATGTCAACAAATAGAATCAGTGTTATGTTTGACATGTTTAGGCCCCACCCCTTTATGTCAACAAACAGAATCAGTGTTATGTTTGACATGTTTAGGCCCCACCCCTTTATGTCAACAAACAGGACCAGTGTTAGTGTTGACATGTTTAGGCCCCGCCCCTTTATGTCAACAAACAGTACCAGTAATATTGTTGACACGTTTAGGCCCCGCCCCTTTGTCAACAAACAGGAAACTGTCACCAGTAAGATCAAAACTACATCTCAATCATCCATTCAATCTTCATTTGTCCATCTGTCCCCCTGTCCATTTGTGGACAGCCTTTTGTCCGAGTTCTTTCAGAGCGACATGTCTGACAACACAGCTGGTCAAACAGTTAATGTCAAGGTCCTATCTGTCCATCTATAAGACAGTCYACAGGACATCACTGGTCTTTTTGAATTGGTCCTGTTTGGACCGAGCAGAACAGCAGAACCATCACAGGGTCAGAAASTTCTGAACATTCATGTTTATTTTCTCCATCTTCATCTGAAAACAGGAGTTAGAAACTGATTGTTTGAGGTGTTCCTCAAGGCTGACATCTCGTTGCTTTTATTTTAGTCATAAATTGTTTTGAACGTCCATCTTTTATAACAAGATCAGACAGGCTCAAGTTCAATGTGTCTCTGCCTGTCTCTATGGTTCGCCCTCACACACACACACACACACAGACACACACACGCACACACAGTCTATATCGGCGCTAAGATAGGACTGTTGATGGAGGCAAAGTGGGCCCAGGAGGACAAAGGTCTCAGTGTGGACACATGAACACACAGAGCAGCAGATAGCAGGATCCTGAGCTCTGTTTGCCCAGAGTTACTCTCTGCCCTTTGGACACCACACCTCAACTGATGAACCAGTTAGCAAATACGTGTGTGTGTGTGTGTGTGTGTGTGTGTGTGTGTGTGTGTGTGTGTGTGTGTGTGTGTGTGTGTGTGT
>NW_013955465.1:14157-14637 GCF_001266775.1 Austrofundulus limnaeus
TGTGTGTGTGTGTGTGTGTGTGTGTGTGTGTGTGTGTGTGTGTGTGTCATACTCCAACAGCCTGAAATATGAAGTGATTTCAGTGGAGAGAACAGATGCATTAGTTTCACATCCTGCTGATTAATAATTACATCTAAACTCATTAAATCTCATTAATCTGTCTCTGTTAAAGATCTCAGGGATGATTTTATTTCCATCTGTTGATGTTTATTCCTGACATATACTGTATGTCTTCCCTCATCAGAGAGAACCTGGTTCAAAGTCTGAGAGGTTCTACAACATTCTACAAGAACAAATGGACCAGCTGCTTTAGAACACATCAGTGTTAAAAGAACTGATGATGTTCTGAAGGAGGGTCTCATGTTCTGAAGGAGGGTCTCATGTTCTGAAGGAGGGTCTGATGTTCTGAAGGAGGGTCTGATGTTCTGAAGGAGGGTCTGATGTTCTGAAGGAGGGTCTGATGTTCTGAAGGAGGGTCTG
>NW_013955466.1:0-927 GCF_001266775.1 Austrofundulus limnaeus
GTGGACATGCGGACATAGATGTGGACATGTAGACATGTGGACATGTAGACATGTCTCATGTGGACATGTGGACATGCGGACGTAGATGTGGACATGTAGACATGTGGACATGTAGACATGTCTCATGTGGACATGTGGACATGCGGACGTAGATGTGGACATGTAGACATGTCTCATGTGGACATGTAGACATGTGGACATGTCCACATGTCTCATGCGGACATGTGGACATGGCCAAGAGGATGTGCTGCAGGTCAAAGCAGCATCAGAATGATGAAACGTAAACATGCAGGACAGGAATCCTTGAGGACCAGGGCTGAGAATCACTGCTTTAATACCTGTTATCTGATTTATTATTTACAAATAAAGAATCATGGCTTCCAGAGGCAACATTAAAACACATAAAACTGAGTCAATATTATATTTTGAAAGTGTCTCATGAAGCTCAGAGAAGCTGTTGAGGTGTTGGTCAACAGTGATTTTTAGATCTTTCCCTGATTTGACACAGCTGGTTTGAATGACTGAGTGATCAACAATCTTCTGAAAACCTGCTGAAGAGCAGAGAAACAAGTCCAACATGCTGGATAGGGGTCCTTCAGGACCAGGATTAGGAACCACTGGACCAAACTCTCAGGAATGTTTCCAGTACCTTGTTGAATCTTTGCCACCAAGTATTAAAGAAGTTCTGAAGGCAAACAGAGATCCAACCTGGTTCTATCAAGGTGTACCTAATAAAGTGTGTGTTGAGTGTAGACACACTGTGTGTGACCAACACAGTAACAAACAGCTGTTAATCTGCAGCAGGTAACAGGTGTCTCTGACTGCAGCACATTTCTGTCACATTAATAACTTCAACTCGTCTGTTTCGGATCTCTTCCAGGTAACAAGAGACCCATTTACCTGTTCCACAAAGGCCCCTCCCACAGG
>NW_013955466.1:1854-3116 GCF_001266775.1 Austrofundulus limnaeus
TGAACCAGGCGATCAGCTGATTGGACCAGGTGATCAGCTGATTGAACCAGGCGATCAGCTGATTGGACCAGGTGATCAGCTGATTGAACCAGGCGATCAGCTGATTGGACCAGGTGATCAGCTGATTGAACCAGGCGATCAGCTGATTGGACCAGGTGATCAGCTGATTGAACCAGGCGATCAGCTGATTGGACCAGGTGATCAGCTGATTGAACCAGGCGATCAGCTGATTGGACCAGGTGATCAGCTGATTGAACCAGGCGATCAGCTGATTGGACCAGGTGATCAGCTGATTGAACCAGGCGATCAGCTGATTGGACCAGGTGATCAGCTGATTGAACCAGGCGATCAGCTGATTGGACCAGGTGATCAGCTGATTGAACCAGGCGATCAGCTGATTGGACCTGGTGATCAGCTGATTGGACCAGGTGATCAGCTGACTGGACCTGGTGATCAGCTGATTGAACCTGTTGATCAGCTGATTGAACCTGGTGATCAGCTGATTGGACCTGGTGATCAGCTGATTGAACCTGGTGATCAGCTGATTGAACCTGGTGATCAGCTGATTGAACCAGGTGATCAGCTGATTGGACCTGGTGATCAGCTGATTGGACCAGGTGATCAGCTGATTGAACCTGACAGCAGCTGGAACTGACTCCATCTGGTGACTGCACTGTGAACACTGACCACAGACAGGAAATGACACATTTTTCAAAAATAAAAGTCCTATATTTCCAGAATGAAGTGAGCTGATGTGCATGTTTTTGTTTGGGTTTTATTTTATGTGTTGATCTGTTTGTTGAGGTTTCATGGCTCAGAGAAGCAGCTGGCCTCCGCAGCATCTGGAACATTCCAGTGTTGAGGAACATCTGCAGAACATCTGCAGGTTGTGTTCCTCATGAGGCTACAGTTTCCTGTCTGCAGTTTGAACTCTCCCTCACGTCTTGTGGAGGTAACTGGATCTGGATCTCTGTGATTCTCTCCAGCTCCATCAACCTGGTACCATAGGTTTAAACAGGTCTAGTTCTGGTCCTACACGGACTGGATGAAGCTTCAGAGCAGCTCCAGTTTCCAGAACTAGTCTATGGTTTGAGGGGTCAGCGTGGACTGGGACCCGGTCCTGTCTGGCTCAGTAGCCATGTTTCCATTAATGTTTTTTAATGTGCAGTTTGAAGTATGACATCAGAAAAGGTGAATAGAAACGACACGATTCAAAAAAAACTTCTTCTAATTCACAAAATAGTTGATCCGCTTGTTTGAGG
>NW_013955466.1:4675-6511 GCF_001266775.1 Austrofundulus limnaeus
GACATTTAGACATGTAGACATTTAGACATGAAGACATTTAGACGTAGACATGTGGACACGTAGACATGTGGACATGTAGACATGTGGACATGTGGACATGTGGACATGTAGACATTTAGACATGTAGACATGTTGACATGTGGATATGTGGACATGTAGACATGTAGACATTTAGACATGTAGACATTTAGACATGTAGACATGTAGACATTTAGACATGTAGACATGTTGACATGTGGATATGTGGACATGTAGACATTTAGACATGTAGACATTTAGACATGTAGACATGTGGACTTGTAGACATTTAGACGTAGACATGTGGACATGTAGACATGTGGACATGTGGACATGTAGACATGTAGACATGTAGACATTTAGACGTAGACATGTGGACATGTAGGCATGTAGACATTTAGAATGTAGACATGTTGACATGTAGACATGTAGACATGTGGATATGTGGACATGTAGACATGTAGATATTTAGACATGTAGACATTCAGACGTAGACATGTGGACTTGTAGACACTGAGACGTAGACATGTGGACATGTAGACATTTAGATGTAGACATTTGGACATGTAGACATGTAGACATTTAGACATGTAGACATGTAGACATTTAGAAATTTGTAGACTTGCAGACATGCAGACATGTAGACATTTAAGCATGTAGACATTTAGACGTAGACATGTACACATGTAGACATGTGGACATGTAGACATGTAGACATTTAGACATGTAGACATGTAGACATGTTGACATGTAGACATTTAGACATGTAGACATGTGGATATGTGGACATGTAGACATGTAGACATGTAGACATTTAGACATGTAGACATTTAGACGTAGACATGTAGACATGTGGACATGTAGACATTTAGACATTTAGACATGTAGACATTTAGACATGTAGACATGTTGACATGTTGACATGTAGACATTTAGACATGTGGACATGTAGACATTTAGACATGTAGACATTTAGACGTGGACATGTAGACATGTACACATGCGGATATGCATACATGTGGATATGCGGACATGTGGACGTAGACGTGGACATGTGGACATGTGAACATGTGGACGTAGACGTGGACATGTGGATATGCAGGCATGTGGACATGCGGACTTAGATGTGGACATGTAAACATGTAGACATATAGACATGTCTCATGTGGACATGTGGACGTAGACGTGGACATGTGGATATGCGGACATGTGGACATGCGGACGTAGATGTGGACATTTAAACATTTAGACATGTAGACATGTAGACATGTCTCATGTAGTCATGTAGACATGTCTCATGTGGACATGTGGACATGCGGACGTAGATGTGGACATGTAGACATGTGGACATGTAGACATGTCTCATGTGGACATGTAGACATTTAGACATGTAGACGTGGACATGTAGACATGTAGACATGTCTCATGTAGACATGTAGACATGTCTCATGTAGTCATGTAGACATGTCTCATGTGGACATGTCTCATGTAGTCATGTAGACATGTCTCATGTGGACATGTGGACGTAAATGTGGACATGTAGACATGTCTCATGTGGACATGTAGACATTTAGACATGTGGACATGTAGACATGTCTCATGTGGACATGCGGACGTAGATGTGGACATGTAGACATGTGGACATGTAGACATGTCTCATGTGGACATGTAGACATTTAGACATGTGGACATGTAGACATGTCTCATGTGGACATGCGGACGTAGATGTGGACATGTAGACATGTGGACATGTAGACATGTAGACATGCCTCATGTGGACATGTAGACATTTAGACATGTGGACATGTAGACATGTCT
>NW_013955466.1:7511-9413 GCF_001266775.1 Austrofundulus limnaeus
GACACACACACAGTGTTTGTGATGGACAAACTGTGACGAACACAGAAGTCCAACAACAGAACACAGCTCAGGTTCAGATCAGAAGCTGTTCCTCCCAGTCAGCCTCTCCAGGTCACACTGTTCTTACCCAGGTGGGCCTTGAAGACCCCCAGCAGAATAAAGGAATCCCCAGGTGGACCACCTTCCAGCACCCCCTCTAAGGACTCCAAGAAGGCAGGGTACTCTGAGCAATCATTTGGTGTGTAAGTACAAATGACCGTCAGAGTCAGTCCCCCCACCTGAAGGTGCAGAGAAGCTACCCTCTTACCTACAGGGGTAAACTCCAACACACAGGCACCAAGTGGGGGGGGCAAAAGTAGACCCACACCAGCTCTGGACCCCTCACCATGGGGGACTCCAGAGGAAAATAAAGTCCAGATCCTCTCATGGAGGTTACTCCTGAGCCCCATGCTGTGCATTGAGGTGAGTCCAACTTCTGTGTACTTGTACCTTCATGACATCCTTGTGTGTACATTAGTGAGTATCTGTGTGTACTTGTACCTTCATTTCATCCTTTTTTGTACATTAGTGAGTATCTGTGTGTACTTGTACCTTCATGACATCCTTTTTTGTACATTAGTGAGTATCTGTGTGTACTTGTACCTTCATGACATCCTTTTTTGTACATTAGTGAGTATCTGTGTGTACTTATATCTTTATGATGCTCTTGTGTACATTAGTGAGTATCTGTGTGTGTACTTATACCTTCATGACATTCTTGTGTACATTAGTAAGTATTTGTGTGTGTACTTGTACCTTCTTGACATCCTTGTGTACATTAGTGAGCATCTGTGTGTACTTATACCTTCATGACATCCTTGTGTGTACATTAGTGAGTGTCTGTGTGTACTTATACCTTCATGATGCTCTTGTGTACATTAGTTAGTATTTGTGTGTACTTATACCTTTATGATGCTCTTGTGTACATTAGTGAGTATTTGTGTGTACTTATACCTTCATGATGTTCTTGTGTACATTAGTGAGTATCTGTGTGTACCTATACCTTTATGATGCTCTTGTGTACATTAGTGAGTGTCTGTGTGTACTTATACCTTCATGATGCTCTCGTGTACATTAGTGAGTATTTGTGTGTACTTATACCTTCATGATGCTCTTGTGTACATTAGTGAGTATTTGTGTGTACTTATACCTTTATGATGCTCTTGTGTACATTAGTGAATATTTGTGTGTACTTATACCTTCATGATGCTCTTGTGTACATTAGTGAGTATTTGTGTGTACTTGTACCTTCATGATGCTCTTGTGTACATTAGTGAGTATCTGTGTGTACCTGTATCTTCATGATGCTCTTGTGTACATTAGTGAGTATTTGTGTGTGTACCTGTATCTTCATGATGCTCTTGTGTACATTAGTGAGTATTTGTGTGCACTTGTACCTTCATGACATCCTTTTGTGTACATTAGTCTGTGTGTACCTGTATCTTCATGATGCTCTTGTGTACATTAGTGAGTATTTGTGTGTGTACCTGTATCTTCATGATGCTCTTGTGTACATTAGTGAGTATCTGTGTGTGTACCTGTATCTTCATGATGCTCTTGTGTACATTAGTATGTGTGTGTGTACCTGTATCTTCATGATGCTCTTGTGTACATTAGTGAGTATTTGTGTGTGTACCTGTATCTTCATGATGCTCTTGTGTACATTNGGACATGTAGACATGTCTCATGTGGACATGTGGACATGCGGACGTAGATGTGGACATGTAGACATGCCTCATGTGGACATGGCCAAGAGGATGTGCTGCAGGTCAAAGCAGCATCAGAATGAGGAAACATGTAAACATGCGGGACAGGAATCCTTGAGGACCAGGGCTGAGAATCACTGCTTTAATACCTGTTATC
>NW_013955467.1:0-583 GCF_001266775.1 Austrofundulus limnaeus
GCTGAAATCAGCTGAACTAGAACTGAAATCAGCTGAACTAGAGCTGAAATCAGCTGAACTAGAACTGAAATCAGCTGAACTAGAGCTGAAATCAGCTGAACTAGAACTGAAATCAGTTCAACGAGAGCTGAAATCAGTTCAACGAGAGCTTAAATCAGCTCTAGAACTGAAATCAGCTGAACTAGAGCTGAAATCAGTTCAATGAGAGCTGAAATCAGTTCGAGAGCTGAAATCAGTTCAACGAGAGCTGAAATCAGCTGATCTAGAACTGAAATCAGCTCTAGAACTGAAATCAGCTGAACTAGAACTGAAATCAGCTGAACTAGAGCTGAATTCAGTTCAACAAGAGCTGAAATCAGCTGATCTAGAACTGAAATCAGCCCTAGAGCTGAAATCAGCTGAACTAGAAGTGAAATCGGCTGAACTAGAACTGAAATCAGCTGAACTAGAGCTGAATTCAGTTCAACGAGAGCTGAAATCAGCTGATCTAGAACTGAAATCAGCTGAACTAGAGCTGAAATCAGCTGAACTAGAGCTGAAATCAGCTGAACTAGAGCTGAAATCAGCTGAACTAGAGCTGAAA
>NW_013955467.1:1583-4061 GCF_001266775.1 Austrofundulus limnaeus
CCATTCACTGGGATTCTAGTCCATTCACTGGGATTCTAGACCATTCACTGGGATTCTAGTCCATTCACTGGGATTCTAGTATGTAGACATACCCCTCATTAAAACCACAACCCTGATTTTAAACAAGAGCAATCTGTAATTTCTTGAAGCCCCAATCAAAAAGAAAAAATCAGTAGGTCCTCTGGATGGTTCTTCTTTACGTTTCGTCCCTCTTCCAAGAGACTTCTTCAGTCTGATGAGTTTCAGGTGAATTCAGTCTTATAAGCTCCGCCTCCACATGGACAAACAGGTTAGTCATGTGCAAAAGAGGGCCATCGACTAACAATAGGCTTGATTAGCTCTATTTAGTCATATGCAAAAGAGGGCCATCGACTAACAATAGGCTTGATTAGCTCTGTTGTTCATAGAGGGTCATGTGACCCATCACCTGACTTACTGGTTTGGATGCTGTGGTTATTTGGTGTTTTGTTATGTGTATGTAGTGAATGCAAGCAGGGGTTCAACGTCCCCTTGTTTTTGTTTCTATTTCTCTGTTTGTGTTGGGTATCATTGAGGCCCTGATTCACACCTTTTGCTTGGGACATTCTGGGGCAGCTGTGGCAGGGTGTTTAGGGGAGTCGTCATGGAACCAGAAGGTCGCCGGTTCGATCCCCCGTCCAGCTGTCTCAGTTGTTGTGTCCTTGGGCAAGGCACTTCAGCCCTAATGACTCTGATGTGTCCCATCAGTGTATGAATGTGATTGGCACTGATTAGTCTCCATAGATGATTGTACATGTTATCTTTGTAGAGAGCTAACAGAGTGCTGTGTGAATGGGTAAATGAGGACACAGGTTGTAGAGTGAAGAGCTCTGAGTGTCCTGGATGGATAGAAAGGTGCTGTATAAGTACAGACCATTTACCATTTACCAGTATTTTCTATTACCATTTGACCCTAAACTTTACTTAGGATGTGAACTGGTCTTATGTCCCCATAAGAAACAGTGGGTCCTCACCAGGCTGTGTAGTTTGCTTCATCTCTAAAGACATGCTGCTCTTTAATATTGTTTATTTACTGTCTTAGTTGTGTGGTGTTTAATTTACATTTTGTTCTTTGTTTTTTTATTCAAGTGCATTTTTTGTTAGAGACTGAGTCCATTTTGTTAAACATTCTTTAAAAAATAAAGTTTATTGATTTCTGAGAGGGTGTACTTACATATAACACTATTATCATTATATTGGTTTTAAAATGGTCACCAGACAATACAGTATTATCGTTTATCACAATAATTTCTGAGACAATTACCCAGCAAAATATGTTATCTTGACAGGCCTAATAGAGTTTATAGTTCATTCAGAGATTATAGTTCATTCAAAGAGATTATATTTCATTTACAGAGATTATAGTTCATTCAAAGAGATTATAGTTTATTCATAAAGATTATATTTAATTTACAGAGATTATAGTTCATTCACAGGTATCAGTTTTTTATTTACTCACTTGGATTATAGTCCCTGGAACCAGACTATTCTCCAATAAAATTAAAATTGTTCTAAATATGTCAAATCTGTAACTATGAAGTACAATATAGTTAAAGCTTCAGATTTCTGATTTTTCCCAGTGTGGTTCTGATGATCCGTCTTTAGATCAGATAAACTGATGAATGTTTCTGCTGACTCAGCAGTTCATCGTGTCAACTTTCCTTTTTTTTAAATTTGCACATTTTTATTGAAGTTTTTCCATACAAGTGTACATACAGACTTTACAGTATTTTCTTTTTCCAAATGTTCCATTCATATCATTCAAGAAAAGCTGCACATAACGTCTGTACCTGCCTCAGACATAGCAACTTTGTTAGTCTAGATAACATCCATCCATTTCCTCGTTACAAAAAAAAGTGAAACAAACAAACAAAAGAAAAAATACATAACAAATAAAATTATCATCCAAAATGTTTTTTCTTTTCTTCCCTCTCCGCTCCTCTCTACCGAGTCATCACAATTTTAACTCTCTTCTCCTCGGAGATTAACTGTAAGTAAACTATTTACAGTCTGTAGCTCTATAAGGGTTCCTATWACTACACTATTAAACAATAATGACAACAACAATGATCTCCAGGGTGAAATAAAACCCCGCCAATTTTCCCAATAATTCTTAACTTTTCCAGATTCTAATCTGATGGAAAAAGTCAGCCTTTCCATAATATAAATATTATGCATTACATCAACCCAGTCTTCCCTTTGGGAGCTTCTGCCTTCAGCCATTTCCTAGTAATGGCTTTTTTGCTTGCTACCAACACAATCCTATACTTACTGTATACACTCACCGGCCACTTTATTAGGTACACCTGTCCAACTGCTCGTTAACACTTAATTTCTAATCAGCCAATCACATGGCAGCAACTCAGTGCATTTAGGCATGTAGACATGGTCAAGACAATCTCCTGCAGTTCAAACCGAGCATCAGTATGGGGAAGAAAGGTGATTTGAGTGCCTTTGAAC
>NW_013955467.1:5061-7793 GCF_001266775.1 Austrofundulus limnaeus
GGCAAAAGGGGGTCCAACCCGTTACTAGCGTGGTGTACCTAATAAAGTGGCCGGTGAGTGTATATTGCCTGCTCTTGTGAACCTTTCCATCCCACTTCCCATGTACATATCTTCAAATGTAAGTGGAATATTCACCCCCAGTACCTTATCCATATCATTCTTTATGTCCTGCCAATAGGTTACCATGAAAGTACAATCCCAAAATACATGGAAGTGACCCGCTCTGTCTTTCCCACACTGCCTCCAGCATCTCGTATCTTGGTATTTTCTATGTGCTGGTGTACTGAAGTATCTTACAATATTCTTCCAGCCAAACTCTCTCCACGAAAGGGAACAAGATGTTTTCCATTGTTCCCCACATATCTCCTCCCAGTTGTCCTGTGAAAGCCCATAATTAGCATCCTTTTCCTATCTTGATTTTATGTATGTTGTTTTACTTTTCTTCAAATTTTCCAATCCTGTATACAGTTTTGAAATTATTTTCTTCCCCAAGTTTGATTCATTTGCTGAAATAAACATCTTAATTATACCAGATTCAAGCTCAGTTAAATTTACCTTTCTTAGTAGTTCCTCCGTAAACTGCCTCAATTGTAAGTACCTGTAGAAATCCTTGTCATCGTGTCAACTTTCAACTTCCTTCCTTTCTATGAGCAGAGATTCTGTCCTATCATAAGGTGAAAGTGACAGAAAGATGATGAAGAGGACAGAAAGAAGGAAGTAGAACAACAAGCGGGTTAAAGGTTAGCTATTAAACAGGAAGAGGACTGGCAGCCTGTTTCCTGTCGTTCAATAACTTCCTGTGTGACGGCAGATTGAGTTCATCAAGGTGACAAAACACTGAAACTTACCCAACAACTGTTTCCTCACCTTCAGAGGGTTCAAGACTTTAAATAATGAGGAAATGAAGGAATGTGCAGTTCTGGTACTGATTCCTGATCAACAGAAACTTTTCACAGAACATTCAAACAAACTGCTGACATGAGATCAGAACTCTACCATCATCAGAACTCTGCAGAACCTTATCTGAACCCATATAGACTAGATCACAACAACAAAAACCAGCTTGAATGAGCAATCTCTGATTTATATCCAATCAACAACCACCAAGCCTCCAAGTTAAAACCACAACAAACCACAACAAGCAAAATGTTAATCAGACTGACTGGTTTACAATCAGATGAGTTAACAGGGTTAAACATTAACAAGCCAAGGTCACAACAAGGTTAATGTTTAACAAACAATAAGGCGATTATAGTAAGGTAGAGGTTGCCCATAACAATGTAAAAGATGGTCATTATGTGGTAAAAGATGGTCATAAAGAGGTATATGATGGTCACAAGGCGGTATATGATGGTCATAAGGAGGTATTTGATGGTAATAAAGAGGTATATGATGGTCATAAGGAGGTAGAAGATGGTCATAAGGAGGTAGAAGATGGTCATAAGGAGGTATTTGATGGTCATAAAGAGGTATATGATGGTCATAAGGAGGTATATGATGGTCACAAGGCGGTATATGATGGTCATAAGGAGGTATATGATGGTCATAAGGAGGTACAAGATGGTCATAAGGAGGTACAAGATGGTCATAAGGAGGTACAAGATGGTCATAAGGAGGTACAAGATTGTCATAAGGGGGTACAAGATGGTCATAAGGAGGTAGAAGATGGTCATAAAGAGGTATATGATGGTCATAAGGAGGTATATGATGGTCATAAGGAGGTATATGATGGTCATAAAGAGGTATATGATGGTCATAAAGAGGTATATGATGGTCATAAGGAGGTAGAAGATGGTCATAAGGAGGTAGAAGATGGTCATAAGGAGGTATTTGATGGTCATAAGGAGGTATTTGATGGTAATAAATAGGTATATGATGGTCATAAAGATGTATATGATGATCATAAGGAGGTATTTGATGGTCATAAGGAGGTATTTGATGGTAATAAAGAGGTATATGATGGTCATAAAGAGGTATATGATGGTCATAAGGAGGTATATGATGGTCATAAAGAGGTATATGATGGTCATAAGGAAGCAGAATGAGGTTAAATCTAAAGCTCAGTAACTTTCTGTTTCTACAGGAAGCTCAGAAAAAGATGAGGTGAAAATAGTTTGAAGTGTTTTTTCAGTTTCAGAATGTGTTAAAATAATGAACCAACTTCCTGTTGAACGAGAAACAACTGAAACTGTTTTAGAAAAAGATTTCAGCGAAAAACATAACGTGGAAACCCTTTCAGTAACATTAATGTTGTATTTTTGACTCCTAAAAGCTTCTTCAACACGTTCCTTCGGTTCTCGCCAGAACACAGAAACACGGTTTCATCAGCATCACTTCTCTTTTTCACGTCTCAAATAGTTTGTGTAAAACCAGAGACATGCAGCGTATTTCCTCATAGCAGGTCACTACAGAGCACCGGGTCACTTCGAATCAGAACGTGTTCTTCTGGACCGCTTCAACTTTAGAACTGTCCTGGAGAACGGACCTTTAGAACGGTCCAGTAGAACTGTCCTTTAGAACTGTCCTGGAGAACTGTCCTTTAGAACTGTCCTGTAGAACGGTCTGACCCAAAGACTCATCAATCAGGTGAAACTGCAGCAAACAGGAAGTCATGCGGGCCAACAGGAAGTCATGCGGGCCAACAGGAAGCCATGCGGGCCAACAGGAAGTCAGGCGGGCCAACAGGAAGTCATGCGGGCCAACAGGAAGTCATGCGGGCCAACAGGAAGTCA
>NW_013955468.1:0-686 GCF_001266775.1 Austrofundulus limnaeus
GCTTATATCTCAAAAACTATTCAACATAGGAGCTTCAGATTTATTTATTTATTTATTTATTTATTTATTTATTTATTTATTTATTCATTCCTCTCCTGTCACTTTTTATCTTCAGGGTCCGGCCGGTCCTGTCGGAGACACAGGTGTACCAGGACCTCAAGGACCACCTGGGCCACAAGGACCAAGTGGACGCTCCATCATTGGGCCCCCGGTAGGACATGTGTCCTCCTTGTTTCAGGCTATCTGACTGATGTCTTGATGTTTTTATAAACTCTGACTAAATGTGTTCAGGGTTCTCCAGGAGAGCGGGGCCAGAAAGGTGATCCTGGCCAACAAGGACCACAGGTAATAAAAATCTGTTTAATCTCAGATTTTATTTATGATAACATCATTTACATGCAAATATTTTTTAGCTTTTCTAATTCACTCAAACCAATCAACAAATATATTTTTATATATTTCCTATCATAAAATGCCGTTGTTTAACATTTTAACTGATATTTAACAAAACAACCTTCTGAAAAAGAAGAATGAGTTCTGCCAGTGTGCAAGTTGATATTCAGATTTTTTATTTATTTTTATCTGCAGTTGAATTTTAAGCTGAGTGACCTTTGACCCTCCTGTTTCAGGGAGCTTCTGGAAGACCTGGAGCTCAAGGCAGAGAGGGAGCTTCAGGACAACGAGTG
>NW_013955468.1:1686-2426 GCF_001266775.1 Austrofundulus limnaeus
ATGCTACAGTTTGTTAAATAATAGAAGATTAAATTATGTCGTTGTTTTTGTACCATCTGATGTTCTTTTTTTTATTATTTTGGTTTTATTTCTAAACTTGGTAGCGCTAAACATTGATTTAGTGTTGAACTCTGCCAACATAGAAAACACGCTTTTCTTTTTCTTTTTGGCTTTTTATTGATCTTTAACCATTAGTTAAATATCTGATTATTTTTTTTGTTGTGCAGAGTGATAGTAGCCAGAGAAAACTTGGAAACTTTTTTGTTTCTAATTTCTCCAAATAGAAAAACAATATCAGATGTCAAACAACATCTCAACTCTTTTTTAATTATTGACTTACAGGATTGTTTTACCTTCTTAAATGTTATATACTGAGAAAAATAAAATAATGGAATATAAAAGTTGTAAATAAGTATACTGACAACTAAACTATAAATGTTATCTGTACTGCAGCAACATATTGATGAATCATAAATATGTAAAAGAAAATGAATCCAGAAATATTTCTGCATCAGGATGTTTCAAAAAGAGGGAAAAAATGGACAGAATTCAGAATATTTTTGCTTTATGGTTCTGTAACTTCAGTTAATTTAAAGAATGTCCTGCGATCCTTAAAGACCGTTTATACAAAGTGTTTTATTTTTCTTTTGTAGGGTCTTCCAGGAAGCAAGGGGGAGAAAGGTGAACGGGTGAGTGTCTCCGTCAAAACTCAATATTTTTTGCATTTTTTTCTATAGAAT
>NW_013955468.1:3229-3584 GCF_001266775.1 Austrofundulus limnaeus
GTATTTAAAGTCTACTCGTTTGTCTCCAAAGAGTGAAAATTCCCTTATTTTTGTTTCTGTCTTCAGCCCACATGTCCCGATACAACACCATCCTGAATCACGCCCCCAGTCCACCGGTGACCATCAAGACAGTACCGGGACCTCCTGGAGAACCTGGTCGGCCAGGAGCCGCAGGACCACAGGGAGAACAGGGACCTCCTGGAAGACCAGGCTTTCCGGGACAAAATGGACAGAATGGAAACCCAGGAGAAAGAGGTGAGGACATTTATTATATACAGCTACAGTCTTTATTGTTACTGAGGGACAAATTAGCCTATAACTGCAAATACAAATTTAAAAACATAGAATTTAGCAC
>NW_013955468.1:4394-5406 GCF_001266775.1 Austrofundulus limnaeus
TCTTTGTTTGGGGGCTTCCGCTGACTATCTGCCTCGGTGCTGGTGGGCTCGGTCGGTTTGGCGGCGCAGAAGGTGAGGAAGACATTCACCTGGGCGCTATCTCCCCAGTCCAACTTCCACACAGTGGCTTCCAGAACTACGGCGAGGTCGAGGAGGACGACCCGTACCGCTACTACCAACCCAACTACCCGGCCCCGCAGCCCGTGTCGCCTGACGACCCCGCGCTCGCACTGGACGACGTCGAGTTACGGTCCCCCGGCGTGTACCGCAGCACACGGAGCGTAAAAGACGACGGAGAGAGCGTCAGGTCAAAGAGGAGAATAAAGAGAGGAGTGAAGAAGCTGCCTGAACTGACTAAGTGAAGCTGGAGGGGTGATTAGAGTGCTTGGAGCCATTATGAACTAATCAACAAGTGCCTGATGTAGAGGATTTCTGATGGACATTGTAGATGGAGGTGGACGGGGAATGAGGTTGGGATAATTCAACTCATCTATGCTAATGAATTCACTTCAAGGAACCCAATTTATGTTGTTTTATTTGATTCATTTTTGTCTCAGTCAAGCCAACTGAGCTTACGTTAACTGGGGTTGATTAATTATTATAGACCACGGTCTCGTCTGTTCTTTTTACTTTTTATTTTCAGGTTGTAGTTTCACCTAGTTGTTAAAGTGCCTCCTAATGGTTTAGCAAGTTGTACAACCATGTATCTGTTTGTTAAAACTTGCTTTTTGAAGGTCCAACAGCAAAGCGCTGAGTGTCTCTTGCCTCTTTTGTTTCCCATTAGTGTTGACAAGTCTTTCATTTTAATCAAAACCAAACAAAAAAATCAATTTTTAATATAAAAGTTGCTTTTACTAAATACACATTTCCTTGAAATTGTTGTAATCTGTTTCTTTGTTTGGAGTTTGCATTGAGTTGTGTGATTATTACCTCCACTTTGTTTTGAAGGTATACCCAAACTTTACAGCCAGACGTCTTTTCCAGCTTCCAAACACTTTGTCGAGTTTTGCAT
>NW_013955468.1:5827-7168 GCF_001266775.1 Austrofundulus limnaeus
ATTGAGAAAATGTCATTTGAGGGGATGTAACTCACAAATTACTCTAATTACCATAAAACCAGGAAATTTAAACAAAAGCAGGATGAAACTTGTTTTTTTATAAAGTGGGTTTAAAAGTGTGTAGAGCTATTTTGAGCTGTAATACAGAGATCAATGGTTGAATTGGTTTAGAGGAAGCAGTTATCAGAAAAATCAAGTCATTTTATTTTTAATGCGTATGGCTGCAGACATCCTTACTTAAGCTACAAGTCTGTGGAGTCATTTCAGCAGCAGAACTCTGGAATAGCTCAGGAAACTCAAACCATGCCTGACTTACTGTATTTATGTGCATCTGAGAGAGAGAGAGAGAGAGAGAGAGAGAGAGAGAGAGAGAGAGAGAGAGANGTGTATATATATAAATAGAACGTAAGGGGAAAAAGTTTTTATTCTACGATCATATGTATAATTGTAAACTACGGGACATAACGTATGCTAACTCGACAAACACCGGCACCAGTAATTTAAATCTACATTTTCAGCCTTATAGTAAATGTACTTTTACTGTTGTACATCATCATTACAACCTACTACATTATTATCCTAACATGACAACAATATTAACAAAAAAACTAAATAACTTGTTGGAACAGCAAATTTGTCTTAGTGTAGTACACAACATAAGGTTGTCAAAATCAAGCTAACATAGCTGACTTACTTCCCGCATCTTTGACATATTTTTATTTTATTTATTTTTTAATGACGTGTCGAGTGTGATACCCTTTGATCTTGTTATTTTCTTGTTGCAGTGTTGACAATTCATGGCAAAACATTGCATCCATTTTCGATATTCCTCGCGTGACTGTCTGCTGCATCTCATTTTTACAACCATCCATGGATGTTCCTGAGTCCTGACTCAATGCATGTCAATGGCACCAGTGTGGCACACCATAACGATCATAATGGGATGTCCAATCCAGTAATACAGATCAATGGTTTTCATTTTTGCTTGGACGGTTAATTTGGAAAATATTTATTTGCATTTCATTTGGCTGAACAGTGTGCAGTCCTGCAGACTACACTGACACAATCCTCATTTTCCTGACCTTTTCTTCTAGATTATGATCATCCAGTTCCCTTGTTCTAATCCACAGCCTTCTCTAACTTCATACAAGCTCCTGTAACACAAATTATTTGCAATTAATGACTAAAGCAACTACAAGCCTCTGTGCAAGACAAGTTTTAATAAACAAGATGCACGTTTTTAACAAATCCCAAGAAATCTGAAGAAAGTATGAAGTATGTTTTAGCTGAGACAGTTTGAATGATAAATAATATCTAATACTTGCTAATTAAGAGTTAGAC
>NW_013955468.1:8168-8644 GCF_001266775.1 Austrofundulus limnaeus
GCTTTCAAAACTTTTTTTTTTAATTGTAGAGGAAGTGACTGTTTAGAGAACACATCTGGTTCTTTTTTTATTGCATGGTGTTATTCAGATTAATCTTATCAATATAGAATCTTCAGTCTGTTTAAAATGTATCGTTTGAATTTCACTCATTTTTATTGTTAAATAACATGATCACAGCGATGTCTTAAAAAACTTAAGAATGAATCTGAAAGCTAACATTTAAGACCCATCAGAAAACAAAGAACATTTCTGGGTCAGGATACAACGATGCATTTATGATTGTTTGCTTAAGTATTTAATAAAACATAAAAACATATTTTTATTTAAAAGTACTGAAAGTGTGAACCTTGGTGGCACCTGAACCAAATCCATAGATTCCTGTTGGGGTTAGGAGTTGAGTTTTGGTGGTTGTGGGAGGGAAACGGTAAAAGAGGATCCCCACAGAAGCAGAAGTGTGTTTGAGTGAAACCATGCAG
>NW_013955468.1:9529-9993 GCF_001266775.1 Austrofundulus limnaeus
TGATAATTGTGTGGCTTTCCCTCAGCAGTGGGAGGGGGGGGTGGTTGAATACTGTGGTCTAATTAAAGCAGGAAGCTTTTAAAATGAGCGCTGAGGCCTTTTGAGCTGCAGGAAGCTGATTGGACACCTGCAGGATAACCGGACCACCCAGCCGACACTTTCAGCTCCGACAGTCTGAGGCTGGAACCCAGCTCTGAATCCTCATTTAAAATCTATTTAGCTGCAGGAGGGAAACAGTGTAACTCTGTCATGTTTGATAGGACCTAACAACACCTGATGCAAGACTGAGGCTGAAATTATGACTTTACTCTGAGATTATATCACGCTTTGACTGAAAGGACAATGAATTTACTTAAAACACCAGATGTCTGTTTTATTGAGAAAATGTCATTTGAGGGGATGTAACTCACAAATTACTCTAATTACCCTAAAACCAGGAAGTTTAAACAAAAGCAGGATGAAAC
>NW_013955468.1:10993-11326 GCF_001266775.1 Austrofundulus limnaeus
TAACAAAAACAGTTTTTATTACACTTATTCAGTTAAATCAGTAGTTATTGCAGTGAATATACAGTTGTATATAAGTGATGTTTATGTGGATTAATAATAAGTATCTCACCTGCGGTAACATCACAGAACATTTCTAGTTTCCAGAATCAGGAAGTCCTTTCAGACAACAGCTCAGAGCACGAGCCATTTTACAACAACTCGGTGTTAAAACTGTGAAATCAGTTTGATAAAATGGTGAATAAGGTGTATTTCATTGTGTCACTGTTGCACCAGATGGTCATTATTTTCCCAACTCTCAACTCGTGTTGCTCCGTGTGATTAATTGCTCAGGAG
>NW_013955468.1:12326-12836 GCF_001266775.1 Austrofundulus limnaeus
CTTCCTCTTTGAAAGCCACAGTGAAGACGGTTTTGTGTTTTTAGAAAGCTTTCAAAACTTTTTTTTTATTGAAGAGGAAGTGACTGTTTAGAGAACACATCTCTTTTTTTATTACATGGTGTTATTCAGATTAATCTTGTCAATATAGATTCTTCAGTCTGTTTAAAATGTGTTATTTGAATTTCACTCATTTTTATTGTTAAATAACATGATCACAGCGATGTCTTAAAAAACTTAAGAATGAATCTGAAAGTTAACATTTAAGACCCGTCTGAAAACAAAGAACATTTCGGGGTCAGGATACAACGATGCATTTATGATTGTTTGCTTAAGTATTTAATAAAACATAAAAAACATTTTTATTTAAAAGTACTGAAAGTGTGAATCTTGGTGGCACCTGAACCAAATCCATAGATTCCTGTTGTGGTTAGGAGTTGAGTTTTGGTAGTTGTGGGAGGGAAACGGTAAAAGAGGATCCCCACAGAAGCAGAAGTGTGTTTGAGTGAAACA
>NW_013955469.1:0-374 GCF_001266775.1 Austrofundulus limnaeus
GAGTTTCGCTCCTTAAGTACTTGAATTTGTTCTTTGTGAATATGTGTGCAACCGGCGTGATACTCTCGAAATTTATCAAACTTCTTAGTTATACAACACAACTCTGAACTTTTATCTTCAAGTTTTTTCCTCACTTCTTTGTGGGCAGTTTTCTCTGAAGCTAAATTTTCTTCAGCTCTTTGTAGTCTCTCCTGTCTGAAATCACACACTGCCTTTAGACTTTTAGAGTGCGTTTCAGCAGCTTTGTAGTCTGCAATGACGGTCTCCAAATCTCTTTTAAGAGACTTGTTTTCCTGAACCAAAGCGTCAACATTAGCTTTTTCAAGTTTTTCAAATTTAATCTGTTGATCCATTGTTTGGACACTTTCACCCAG
>NW_013955469.1:4748-5816 GCF_001266775.1 Austrofundulus limnaeus
GTGCAAAAGCATGTGCCACATGAGTACAGTACATTCCGAGATGGTTTGTACTGTAAAGAAAATGACCTCCTTAAAGGTGAGGAATTCAGAATCGCTGTTGGGCTTTACACAGATGATTTTGAAGTGTCCAATCCATTAGGGACATCTAGGAAGAAACACAAAATGTGTGCAGTGTATTGGGTGATCGCCAACATGCCATCAAAATATAGGTCCACACTCCAGTCCATTCAGCTTGCTCTTTTATGTAAAGCCTCTGATGTAAAAGAATATGGCTATGCTAAAATTCTTCAACCACTAATCCTAGATCTGGTTTCTTTGGAGCAAGATGGCCTGTATGTTGAGAAGTTGGGAGCATGTGTCAAAGGCACAGTGTTGTATGTGGCTGCTGATAACTTGGCTGCTCATTCATTTGCAGGATTCTTTGAGAGCTTTGGAGTGGACAAGTTCTGCAGGTTCTGCATGGCAACGAGGAGTGAAATCCAAAACACTGAGGTAAACTCAGGCACTTTTGAACCCCGTACTGCAGATACTCACAACCAACAGGTGCAGGAGGTAGAGCACGATCCCACTTTGGCTAAACAGTATGGTGTGAAAGGACGATGTGTACTGACTGACAGTCTGGAGCACTTTCATGTTGTGCGTGGCTATCCTCCTGACATCCTACACGACCTTTTTGAAGGCGTCGTTCCTGTTGAGTTATCACTCTGCATTTCAGACCTGATTTCTAAGAAATATTTTACATTGGAAACATTGAACCATGCTATCAAAACTTTTGCATATGCTTTTCATGACAAAACTGACCAGCCTCAGCCTATTGCCCGTGGATTCTCTACTAAAGGTACCATAGGTGGAAATGGCCATGAGAACTGGGCTCTGATCAGGTTGCTCCCACTTCTCATTGGCCATAAAGTTCCTGAAGGGGACAATGCCTGGAATGTACTGATGCTTCTTAAAGATATTGTTGAGTTGTCTGTGGCAACAAAGCACACTGAAGAGTCTATACATTTCCTTGACTGCAAAGTGTCAGAACACCGACAACTGTTGCAAACTACATTCCCTGATTTCAAA
>NW_013955469.1:5906-6918 GCF_001266775.1 Austrofundulus limnaeus
ACACTGATTTAAAAAAATAACCTGTAAAACTGGTGTTAAATGCAACGTGGTTGAAAATTTGGGTGCACCTAACTTTTGTGCTGGTGCGCCTAAGAAAAAAAATGTTAGGTGCGACCAGTGCAAAACGTTAGTCTAGAGCCCTGTCTAATAAATGTGAAACATGAAAACAAATTTTGTTTGAGAACAGAAATTTCAAAGGGAGACCATATTTCAAAATAGATTACAACATCTATTTGATTTCCAATGATATATGGTTGTGGACAATTGTGCTAAAACTTTTCTTTTCAGAAGCAGTTTTTTTCACTCACCTGCGTATTACACATTTAAAAGTTAATCACAGAGTCCAGTGTCCATATAAAGGATGCAACTTTCATACTACTGTGTACTCCACATTCAATGCACACAGAAGTAAACAGCACAGAACAGACAATTGGAAAATGTTCAAAGCAGAAGTAATGTCTTGTTCTGAAACTGATGAACTGGGAGAAGAGGGGCATGGACCCCCAAATGACACTTTTGATTTAGAAGACAGCGAAGAGTCCAGCGAAGAGTCCTGCAATGAGGAACAGCATGATCTAGGAAAACAGTTGGAACACAATCTAGCAGCTCTTTTTTTAAAGATGCAAACCATCCTCCACATTCCAGAGAGTTCTGTAGAAGAAGTCATACAACAGCTTTTACATATAAGTGAACTGACCCAACCACTGCTTCACAATTCAGTTAGGGACATTTTGAAGCAACACACAGATGTGGATGATTCGACTGTGAAACAGGTTGCCAGAGCAGCCTTAGAAAACAATGTCATACTAAAATTTTGTGGCAATGAAAAATTGTTGAACAGGGCAGACATTTTAGACAAAGCTCTTCCAGTGCAAAAGCATGTGCCACATGAGTACAGTACATTCCGAGATGGTTTGTACTGTAAAGAAAATGACCTCCTTAAAGGTGAGGAATTCAGAATCGCTGTTGGGCTTTACACAGATGATTTTGAAGTGTCCAATCCATTAGGGAC
>NW_013955469.1:7802-8768 GCF_001266775.1 Austrofundulus limnaeus
TTTTTTTAGGGGGCTATGCACTTTGCCACTGACCCTGGTGCTTCCAGCTTTGGTAATTATTAGCTGTTCAGATGTGATATTGAAGCATTCTCTTTATTTTGCAGATATTCATGGAGTTCAGTAGGATAGTTGGAAAGAACCTGAAGCAAGAATTCTACCAGGCCATCGATCGACACAGTCCTCGTCTTATTGAGATTTTTCGAGCCAAGACAGGGAATGCTGGCCAAATGTTGACACAGCTTTCCCAACAGACCAAGGTTAGTCCTATTATTCACTTCACTTGTTTTCAACAGCTCATGTAATGATGTTTTTAAGTATTCGTTTGCATGCTTCCCATAGATTCTTAAAATGTTTGAAAGATTTTGAGTTAAGGGATGGAAAAACATGGCTGTGAGTTTCTGAACTTGACTAAAGCTTTCAGAGAACTTCAGTAAAGCCTGTTAACTCTTTTCAGTGTTTGTAATAGTTGGTTTATTAACCATGATGCATGTGTTCTTAAATTTTAGGGAAAATGTTACTGATTAGAATGATTAAGAAGGTGTAAGAACTTCAGATTGTACAATACGATAATTTAAGCTTGGTTGCTCATTTGTGTTTGTCAATTTACTGCCCAAGACTGCAGAGCCAACTGATATTCGAACACTGGTGCTCAGAGGACTTCCTATTATCCTTGGTGACAAACCCACAGACTTCTTCAAACCAACCTTTGTAAGTAATTTTACTTTCTCATAGATATCTAAAAAACAATATCAGCTCAATCTTGAATTTTCACTTTTATATGTGGTTTTCAGTGGTCTTTGAAATTCTTGAAGGTCTGTAAGTTTGAGGGGGGAAATCAATGCCTGAAAGCATTTGAAAATGCACAGACACATGACTCAGTGGAAGTACTTGAATTAAAATTTTGTGCTATACATATATTTATTTTGCAAAAATATTTTGCAGGCATGTTGGATGGGCTTTTTATCC
>NW_013955469.1:9768-10383 GCF_001266775.1 Austrofundulus limnaeus
ATCGGAAATTTATGTGATTTTTTTTTTTCTCACAACTTTCCAACTTTTCCACATTAGGGAATGTCCTGTTTTTATTTCTCAAAAATGTCTAAAATAATCTCAAAATTTAGTATTTTTTGGCAGAGATTTACTCTTTTTTTTTCCCATCTGCAAAATGGCCCTAATACACCTTTGTACCTTTAGGTAATGCTAGACACCGAAAATATACAAAATATGCATCTGATGTAGATTTTTTTGAGGTGTATAAAAATACAAGTTGCCACTGACCATGCCCACAAAAGTATTATTTTACTATACCTATCCTCCTTCTGCTTCTCTAAAATGGGGGAAAGACTGACCATCATCTACTGTAGGTAATATCTTGACCATCTGTGAGCACCTCATGCAACCAATCATTTAAAAATTTTAACTATTTCTTTAATCTTAATTTGTGTTATGCTATCAGTGTTGGGTTCATGTCAGGATTCGGGCCTAAACAGACAGATGTGTATTGGAAGAGAACCACTGACAATAGTTTTAAGCAATTGAAAGAAATCTAGATGCCGCATAGTGGTAACATAATGACCCCCGCACGCACAAGTGCACCAGAACTCAGAAGTCTTTATTCCTAATAAA
>NW_013955469.1:11383-13239 GCF_001266775.1 Austrofundulus limnaeus
GGTCTATCGTAAAACCGTTGGCTGGTGCAGTGTAGGTCAGACTCAACTACAGTCACGACAAATTTCATGGTGATCGGTGCAGCCGTAATTGTGCTACGGTTGACCAAAAATCTCCCGAGGGGGGAAAATAAATAAATAAATCAGTACGAAAACAATATGACTCCTGCTTACGCTTCACATGCGGGGGTCATAAATATTGTTCAAACTATCATTAGGACATGATGATACTTGATAGGTGTTCTCTTGTGAAGCTTAAACTCATTCACAATTTACACAAGTAATCTAGTCTTGCATGGTATGATAAAACAGATGATATGACAGATATTCCAACTGGATTTTGGAAATTATTTTTGATCAGTTATGGATTGTCACTTAATGAGAAATGTCAATGTTCTGCTCTTGTCATATATTAAGGACCGGGATGATAATGACCCATTCTGCAACGTTGACATTGGGATCCTCCTTGTTGAACCTGAAGGCGCTGACCCCTCATCTTCCCTGCATCTCAGTCCATCTTCACTGAAAATTATCATTGAGGGAGAAGCAGTGATGGACAACATTCAAGACCTGCCTAAAGCTATGTGCATTCTCTTTGGACTAATATATGCCATGCATCTCAACTACCCCAGATCAATGAAGTACACTTTCCAGTTCATCCAACAGGTACTTCTTGAGCTGGGCCACAGTGAACTAAAACCAAAGTTACAGACTTTGAAAAACCAGCTTGCTATGTAAAGAAATATTGCCTTGTGTCAGTGAACAGTCAAGGCATCCCCCTGCATAGTCCNCCAAGACTGCAGAGCCAACTGATATTCGAACACTGGTGCTCAGAGGACTTCCTATTATCCTTGGTGACAAACCCACAGACTTCTTCAAACCAACCTTTGTAAGTAATTTTACTTTCTCATAGATATCTAAAAAACAATATCAGCTCAATCTTGAATTTTCACTTTTATATGTGGTTTTCAGTGGTCTTTGAAATTCTTGAAGGTCTGTAAGTTTGAGGGGGGAAATCAATGCCTGAAAGCATTTGAAAATGCACAGACACATGACTCAGTGGAAGTACTTGAATTAAAATTTTGTGCTATACATATATTTATTTTGCAAAAATATTTTGCAGGCATGTTGGATGGGCTTTTTATCCACACTCATATTTGAATTATTTATATAAATATCGGTCATGCAAAACCAACCAAACTCCACTTGTTTTTTTAATTCTTTTTTTGAAAACAATAGCTTCTCTTCTACTTCTGCCTTGATTTGTTTGATTATTATTATTGTTATTTGATTGGTTTGGATTAATTGAAATCACACAATAGTACAAACTAACAAATCAAGGACATGATAAATTTGCAACTTATGTTTTGTGTGTTAAAATTACTAATTTTGCATTTATTGGCATATTAGGGCCATTTTGCAGATAAAGACTAAATCTCCTCCAAAAAACTACAAAATTTTGAGATAGTAGACATTTTTGAGAAATAACAACAGGAAATTCCCTCATGTAGAAAAGTTGGAAATTTGTGAGAAAAAACTCAGAAGTTTCCATGATTAAAGACAAACATTTTCAATAATTAAACTAAATATTTTCTGCCATTGTAAAGTCAGAAATTTGTCAGGAAAAAAATGAAGTTTTGACTAGTGGCTTAAGGGTAATTCCACCTGTTTTCACTACCTTGAGCCTCTTTAGTCTGCTCTAGTTTAAAAACTAAAACACTTCAAACCTGGACTAGATTATTCTACACTGATTGCAGAATATTTGTGAAACGTATATTTGAAATGTGTAACTTCAATATAGTGCGATTTCAGCACGTTTTGCATTTTATTAACACATTAAGCATGGCCAGATGGAGAGG
>NW_013955470.1:0-1522 GCF_001266775.1 Austrofundulus limnaeus
ATATTAAAGTAATGAGAAAAAACCTTGGTAAAATTTTTCTCTCATTACCTTGTTATGAGAAGATGTAGGGAGACTTATGTTACATAAGTCACATTCCTCTTACACCTTCGATCTGCAAACGGATTTGTGCAGGTGAGTCCACAACCGATGGTGATCCGAGAGTGGACAGATCTGGGTAAGGGAGATGACTGGTTTCCATAATCCAGAGGGTGGTCCAAGGTCAGAGCAGGGAGATAAGAAATCCAAAAACAAATACAAATCATAATCCAGGTAGCAGTGTCCAAGGGGCAGAAACAGGTTTGTAAGCCAAAGGTCAGAATCAGCATCAGAATCAGGCAAAGGTCAGGCAGAAGATGAAGGTTGAGAGACAGGCCGTGGGTCAGGAAAGAGAGATCCGTCATGGACATGGAGAAAACGATGGGCATCTTCTTGGCGAACCGTTCGATAATCTGGCAAAGAGTGAACGTGAGCATGGAGCTAAAACAGGAGGAACAACAGGTGAAACAGATGAGGCTGAGTTAATGAAGGGGCGTGGCAGGAGCAGGAAAACTGAGTGTGGGTGACAGGCAATGCTGAAACTCAGACAGAGCCACCAGAATGTGACATACAGAATAAAGACAATTAATTAAATGTTATATTTTAGACTCAGTAATTTTATTACACAAGATTGGACATATTTTAGTTTTTACTTAAATTTTACAGCAAACAACAGCCACCCAACACCATTAGAGGCCTGTTACACCTGTATTTATGTCTGCAGAATAATCAATATTTCACACTTTCAGTCTTATGTCTTAATGCCTTTTAAATGTATTTTACAAAACTAAATTATTAAACAAAAATACTTTTTGGCGGATGTTGCTTGTTTGTTATTTTACGATTCACTGTTGAGTCAGAGCTGTGACAAACACTGGCTTCTGCTGTATTATTCTAAATGTAGACCCTAATTTTGTAGCTCTGACAACTGTTTACTGATAGGTGCATAATTACAACATAATAACACGCATCTGTCTGCAGGTAACATGTATGAATTGATGACCGTACTGGTTGCTTTACTATGGCCTAGTAGCCTAGAAGCTTGTTTGCAAAATGTTTCATTTTAAGCTACAGTTTATAGCAAAACATGAAGGATACTTTATTAATCCTAAAGGTAAATTTCTGTTCCTGATGTGTCAATCTTCCTTTTCTTGAGCTCTGTCTCACAAAATGTTTACTGAGTGATCAGAAGGAGGAAAAACAATTTAAAGTCAGATTTTGGGGAACTTATTTGGCTTCATTTGGAAACGAGTACACCAAATCCTGTCAGGTTCAGATATGGAATGACCCAGGGCACAGGCAGATTCAAATGTAACAAAAAATAAAGTTTATTTATAAATCAAAATGCTGACGAGGCAGCTGTAAAAACTCACTTGAGAGACGCAGCTGAAAAAACTCTTGGAACATGAAGAACGAGACAAGCTTTGCAGCACAATGATCGGACACTGACACAGAGACAAGACAGAGCTTAAATACACAGAAAACT
>NW_013955470.1:2178-2866 GCF_001266775.1 Austrofundulus limnaeus
AAATAAATGGACAGAGACCACAACCCCCCCAATGTTAGACCTAAAGTTACGCCCTTGCTGACAACTCTTTGAGGGCTCGTTTTAAAAGTACCAGCACTGACCTCAGAGTTATAACTGTGGGATGGGAGTACATGTTAATAGCCATTACTATACTCGTGTGGAAAACTGGTGGCAGAAAGAGCAAGAGAGACTCTGACACTTGATTTGTTCAGGCCTAATGATATGTCTTCTTTGTGACAGTCGGCCAAATTACAGCCTTTTTGCTCCTTTTCATGCTTTGCATTGACTGTCTTCGAAAACACAGACATATGGTTGATTTTCATTCTGTATTACGGGCCAATCAGTTTAGGGGGAAAGCAATATGAATGGCTGGTAATTGCATTCTTTTCATCTTGTAAAAACACTTTGGAAAATGTCTTGTTTAATTTGACATCGGTAAAAATGTAATAAAATGTTTTCTTGTCATTTTTGGAAAATTATAGTACACATCAATGTATTTGTGGTAATGTGTGTCTGTGTGTGACACTTCTTTAGCCATATTGTAGATAAGCAGCTAGGCTTCTTAAAGTCAGGAGAAATGTTTTCAATAAAAGGTCAGCCAGCTACAAATGTGGCTCCAGTACACACCCAAACACACACAAACACATACAAGTTTGTTTATACATTTGTGGACATTCCATTGACTTCC
>NW_013955470.1:3809-4797 GCF_001266775.1 Austrofundulus limnaeus
CCGGCGGGTCTCCTTAGGCCCCTCCCTATTCCTCCTCGACCCTGGTCACATATCGCCATGGACTTCGTGACAGGTTTGCCGCAGTCTGAGGGTATGAATACGATCCTGACCGTTGTTGACCGCTTCTCTAAGATGGTCCATCTCATTGCACTCCCCGGTTTGCCCACAGCTCAAGAAATGGCTCAAGTATTCTTGGATAACATTTTTAAACTTCACGGTTTACCCAGCAATATTGTGTCAGACCGGGGCCCCCAGTTTGTTTCTGGGTTCTGGAAAGAATTTTGTGCTTTACTTGACGTCTCTCTAAGTTTCTCTTCAGGATATCCCCCTCAGACTGACGGTCAGACGGAGAGGGCCAATCAAGAGCTGGAGACCCGCCTAAGGATCCTCTGTGGCAATGACGCCACCACATGGGCGAAGAACCTCTCTCTGNAGAACTTTTACCAAACGGCATTGATGTATATGTATGTTTTTGTGTAGTGTTTTCAGATGATTTTGTTCAAAACTGTTGACATACAATAAACATTGTACTTAGAATACATAAAAATCATTCAGACCTTAAAGACAAAGTCACACTAATTTTTCATTTAAAACTTTTTTCAGTTTCCTTGTTTGAATATGAAGAAAGAAAAATGAGCTAGCATACCGAGGTCTTAAAGACGTTTGCCTGAGATTTACATCTTCTGTGAAGAAATAATTAACCTTTGAAAAGAATGTTAGGTACGATGTCAGAAAAGATTGCCAGATGTCACTATGAGACAGGGGTGTCCAAACTACGGTCCGCGGTCCAGTTTTTATTGGGCCGCAGCAAATTTTGAAAATATAATTGAACATGGCCTGCACAAGACGCTTGAGCACAAATGTGTTGCACTTCTCAGTTTCAACACTAGATGGAGCCAACCACAGAAACGAAATTATAGAGAAGAGGAGAAGAGAAGAAGAACCTTTTTGTAACTGCGACAACAGCAGCGAATGGTGGGAGGAGGAG
>NW_013955470.1:4807-5696 GCF_001266775.1 Austrofundulus limnaeus
AAACAATAAAACTACGAGCTCCATTTCTGGCACAATTTTCTCCGATTTTTCAGAAACTTATCACGTACTTTACGTATCGATGTATCACTATGGTAACGGCGCAGCGAGTGGCCATGTAAACATACGTCATCCGTAGGCTAGACCCGTCCGAAGTCACAGCCGTTTATGCAGCCGACACGAGCAGCCGAGCGGCCCACGTCAACTGCAGTCTGTCTTAATTTTAATTATTTTTTCTGGAAAACAGAATAATACAAAAATTAGCAAATTGTTAAATTTTCAATGATGTCATAACAGTAAATGTTAAACAATAAATCAACATTATTTATGTTTCAAATATGTCTCAATCAAACAAATGAAACTTCATTTGTATATATTTTTTTCTTATTTTCAAAGTTTCCAAAATGCATAAGCATTTATCATTTTACAAGTAATAAAGTGTCCGAGGATAATGTGAAGAAAACTATCAGGTCCTTCAGGTCTAAAGGAACTTTAAAGGAAACAGTCTTGGACACAATAGAAGATGGCTCTCGGTTCCATGGAGTCCTGGAAAAGTCTTNTGTCTTTGTTAAATAAATATTACCATAACATCCCTTTTTCTAAACTTTGCTTTTACTGCTTCTAACTTATCCTGTCATAACTTTTGATTTTGTGATGTAATTTTTGATCTTTGCTTATTTTTCACTTTCCAGGTATCAGTGATGACAACGTGAATCAGATAATAAGCAGATAGTTATGTTTGGTGAAATGTCCTATGTTGCCACAAAGGGGAATAGTAAAGTAATAACCTAACTGCAACTTGCTGGGTTCTTTAGATAAAGAACTTTTACCAAATGGCATTGATGTATATGTATGTTTTTGTGTAGTGTTTTCAGATGATTTTGTTCAAAAC
>NW_013955470.1:6696-7736 GCF_001266775.1 Austrofundulus limnaeus
TCCTTACAACCCATGTGAAGACCAACTCCCTGAAGAACAGGAACATCCAGAACATGAAGTAACAAAGAGATTTTGTGGAACTGTTTCATGAGCCAAAAGTGACAACTGTGCACCTTTTAAATAAGACACCGATTCAAAGACTGAAGAAACTTGTGAAGCTGATCACAGGTTAAACATGTCCAAGTGGTCAAATTATTTATAGTCTTTTCTAGGGGCATCATAATCTGTTTAGTTTGTTTTTTACAATTCTTTTAAATTAAAACTCAAATGCAATGACTGATTTTTGTTATCTGATTTCAATTTATTATTATTTTTTGTCATTTCAGGTTACTCAGGTACTCAGTTCCCATGACTCCTGGTTTCATGTTTGTTACCAAGTCTCTTGTAATAAAGTTACTGATATCTTGTAAATACCTGACTGGATGTCTGTATAAGGTGAACATCACTGCTGTGAAGTTGGACACACTCTTTCTCAGTGAACGCTGCCTCACATGGAGCTGTCTCAGCCTCTTTGTGTTTCCCACACAATATTCTCCACGGTTCCTCCTCATCCTCCTCAAATACTGAGCCCATTGTTGAAGACCGTTTGTTTGCCAAAAACAAGAAATGAATCCTACAACCACCAAAATCTGACATCACTCCATGTTTGTTTACATAAAGTGCAGAAGGGTAAATGATAAATGATAAAGTGACTGTGCTTGTAAGAAGGAAGTTGTCCTCAGGGTCTTCTGAGGTTTCCATGTTGATTCCTTCAGTGGTTCTTGGTGCAACGCCCCCACAGGTGAGGGGAGGGCAGTGCAGAGTGAATGTGAACTGCAGCAGCTGAAAATGGAAACAAATCTTGCAACTTTGGTCACTGACAATGTCCAGTTTATTTCTAGAGCACTTTCAAAAACAGCAACCAACTGCACCAACGTGCTGTACAGGAATCATAAAACAACTGATAAAAAACATACTAAAGTAAAAACAATAAATTAAATAGGCAAGACACATAAAATACAATGTAAATCCTTATTGAAATGCCAGAGAATAAAAATGAG
>NW_013955470.1:8736-9491 GCF_001266775.1 Austrofundulus limnaeus
GTCTGTTCTCTTGGTCAATTCTCCTGGTCACCCAGACAAATTGTCACTCCACCGTTCTCGAGCCCTGGGCTTTCCAACAGAACTTTCATCTCATGCTGGACCCAGCTGCCATGGGTCAACCATAAAGACTTTTGTGTTTATTTTGTCCCTGGTCGTCCTGTTGATTTTTGGTTTTCTTGATTTTTGTTGTACCCCCCATTCTGTCTACAACACAACACCTCAGCCAGTCTCTGTGTTTGCTGGTTCTCTGTCTCACACACCTGTCCCCACTTTGTAATCACTCAGGAGTTTTCCATTTTCCACTCTGCTCTATTTAACCAGTCCTTCACTCCTTTCTCGTCTCTTCATTGTATGACTTTGCCTGGGTCATCTTCCTCAAGTTTTCCTGTGTTTTGTTATTTTGTAGTTTGTGCCACGTTTGGCTTTTCTTTTTGATAAATACTTTACTGAGCTCTTCAATTCTGCCTGCATTCTTGGGTTGACCTCACCTACTGTACAACCTCTCAGTTCTTTTATTTGCTTCTGTCTTGTCTTGTTTAGATTAAAAATTAAATTAAAATGACCTTTCCCTGAAAAATGGTGCAATTTCCTTTTTTTAATCTGTGTTTTAAATAGTAATACAGCTTGGAAAAGTAAGAACATTCAACAGCCAGCTGTCTCATCACTGTCTCACTTTACTGGTTACACGCTGTTCTAAAACCCTCTTGAAATGAGCGGACCAGTTGTGCAGACATCAGACATTCATAGTACTTTAT
>NW_013955471.1:0-2517 GCF_001266775.1 Austrofundulus limnaeus
AGCTAATAGTGTGTCAGAATGGTATATATTTATACTTCTCATCCAAACACAATTAAATTCACTCTATCCAGGAGACACTATTTATCAGGATAGTATTTTTTTAAAGTAATAACGGAATAAAATAGGAGTAACGACTTTCTATTTCTTATCTTTTTAAAAAATGTAGTGAGTAGAAAGTACAGATAATTGTGTAAAAATGTAATGAGTAAAAGTAAAAAGTACACTGAAAAATAATTACTCAAGTAAAGTACAAATAACCAAAATTTACACTTGTACTTAGTGACTTTACAACTCTGATTTTAATGAAACTTTCAGAAATTAAACATTAGAAGCACCGCCCACAACTAATCAACATCGACAACAAAAACACAACTATAACCCTGTTTWACAGATACTGAGCTGAAATGTAATGTAGCTGAGAATCATTGGTTACACATACTCTCAGTATATATTGGACAAGATTGCACAAAGTTATTTTCAAGCTGGCCAAGTCAACAAGTTATTTTTCAACATCAGAAACTAAAGCTCTGGCACGACACACGGAGCAGAACACATTCCTTTAAGGAATATTAGATATTTGATTTAGAGACTGCGTGTTTTAACATTATAGGACCATAAACTGGGTAAGCTCAAGGTCAACTCAACAGAACACAAAAAGGCAGTGGATCAGGTCCCAAACCCGGACTTTGAAAAGCAGAAATCCAGCAACATAATCGGCCTAAGCCCTTTCATCACCCCTCAGATCGGACTGTTTGAGGATGAAGAAGCAAAACACACACAAAAAAAGAAAAACAAAAGTAACGTTGGAAGTTGATCAGCTTTAAATTATACGCAGGTGAGAGCAGTGACTTCGTAAAGTCGGAATCAAAGAAGGAATTTGAGGAGAACAAAAATAAAACATGGAAAAAATAATAAGAAAACCGTACGGATGTACGGAAGGCGAGAGCGGACATTTTCCACAGACAATTTTTTCCCCATGGTTTTAGTTATCATGAAACAACAAACGTTTTCTCGAGATAACGAGGTAATTCCCAGATGGTTTTGTCTAGATTATGGTCTTCTTCAGTAACCTCAGTCGCAGATGAAGTTTTTTTTGTTTATTTATTTGTTTGTTTCGCACAGATAACTTTCATATCTGCCCTCGTCGTTTAAAGAGACGGCTGGCTCGACCGCATCTCAACGGGCGTTTACACTTAAGTGATCCTAATGATATAAAAAAAATCTATATCAGCTGAGGGAACCAAGTTGTTGCTCCGAAAGATGCACAAGAAGAAAACTATTACGAGACTGTGTGTATCTCTTTCCAGGTAGACTCTAACCAGTAATCATCAACCATCTGCAGGTGTGAACAGCCAATTTAAGTGGGCCACATCCTCCCTCAGCAGCATTGGTGCAGTTTTGCTGGTGTCCCCTCACAACTAGGCTTTTAGTTTTAATAAACATTTTTAGTCAAACTCCACCTCTTTTCTGGTTGTCCCATTTATGTTGCTTCCCTTTGAGCCACTGGGTCGTAATATAATGGGGGCTCGTCCGGGATTTGCACCCGGGACCTCTCGCACCCCAAGCGAGAATCATACTCCTGGAACAAAAACCACAACTTGTTATCATGAAAAAACGCTCATGGTTATGTCGTGATGATGGCATATTGTGTCGTCATCACGAGAAAACCACAAAAAAATTGGTACGCAGAAAACGTCCACTCTCAGCTTCAGATGTAATGATGACAGAGGAAGAAAAAAGCAGGAGAAGCAAACAGGAGGAAGGTGGAATGATGATAGACAATTTCTTAAGTTTCCCCTGATCTGACAAAACCTAAGCTTTACTTTAATATAATTCACAACGCAGGAAGTTAACACTGAACGAGAATTTAAATCTTCAAAATGCACCAAAATGAGCAGCTTCAGATCTCAGACACAGCACAGAGACCAGAACATCCTTTAAGACTCAACAAGTTTTCTGTTGCACATTGTCGCCACAGCTCCTGCTCCTGAATAACCAGCACGTTACCAAGAGCTTCAGTCAGACATGCAGGTATTCATGCAGTGAATCCATTCCAGCAGGCTCCAATCACGTCACTTCACYAGTCCACGTCTCATAACCAGAGTTCCCAACTTAAACCACACTTTCAGTTATACTAAATACTCTTACAACAAATGTACAACATCATATTTAGGTTTGTTTAGAAACAATCCACCAACTCAAACCTTTTAAAATTCAGTCGAGAAMTTATATAAATCGTCAGTGTCTTACCTGCAGCAGACAGGAGTCTGGGAGGATTTATGACACATAAACTGAGCTAGAACTTGGTCACTTTGTGTCTAAAACAACTCAAACTGTGCAGGATTTCAAGAAATCTGCTACTGCACTACTTTACTTTTACTTTTTTAAGTAAACAACTTGTACCATATACCAGGTTGAGAAGACGTTTCAGCTAATTTCCATTTTTTGCAGTACGTGTTGATTTATTTGGTTTTTAAAATATATTTTACACAATGGGCCTCATGCAAGAACATGTTT
>NW_013955471.1:3517-6879 GCF_001266775.1 Austrofundulus limnaeus
AGTTAGGAGTGATCAGGACTCTGTACCACAGAGCAGACAGTGTCCCTACAAACCCAGGAGCCAGGCAGAACTTCTGGACCTTTGGTTCTGGACCTTTGCTTCTGGACCTTTGGTTCTGGACCTTTGCTTCTGGACCTTTGGTTCTGAACCTTTGCTTCTGGACCTTTGGTTCTGGACCTTTGCTTCTGGACTGTCACACACAGAAACAGAACCTTGTTTTTTGTTTATTTATTTGTTTATTTTGATAAAATGTTGATATAAAAACTTTGATCCAAATAAAAACKAACATGAATCATCTAAAGAAGTTCTGATAAAGTTCTGGAAACTGAGACCAGTCCAGTTATCAGGGAACCCTGACATGAAACGGGTCCTGTTCCCTCAGAGGTTCTGCTGAGTCAGAACCAGGACTGACAGAGCGGTTCTGTCTGGACTCCTGTTGGTTCTGATACTAAAGCTGATCTCAGACCCGATGACCCGGTTCCTTCAGAACTTATCAAACTCTACAATCGCCTGGAGGTCCACACGAGTCACAGGGGTCCWGTTCTTGAAGACTGTCCTGGACCTTCAGAACCTGGACCACCATACCAAGGTAAGACCCAAAGACAGTTCTGAAGGACTTTCTTCAAAAGGCACATCCAGAACATTCCGGACCAACAGGTCTSAGGAGGTTCTGATGGGAGACCCCATGGATCTCAGCAGGACCCAGAGTCCTCTCAGACCTTCTGAGCTGAACCCAAAGCTCTGATCAGCTGATCCAGGATCAGGTTCTGTTCGGTTCTTCAAGAACCCAGGGTCCAAAAGAACCTGGTCCTTACCTGGACCTTCTGCAGTTCCTGATCCACTCAGGGGGTCCAGTCTGGTTCTAGAAGGTGGGCGGAGCTTAAGAGAGGTCCGGTTTCATGGCTTATAGTCTGATTGTTGTCCTGAAAGGTGATTGGTCCATCACAACAAGCCACGCCTTCTTCTACAAAACATTCATTCAGGCACAGGGAGGCGGAGCTTTGAGTTTCCTGAGCAGTTGATTGGCTGGTGTGTCCTGAGTWCTGACCAACCAGCTGGGCCCTGGCTTTGATTGGTTAGAATGAGCAGGGAGGCGGAGCCTGGGAACACCTGAGTCCAGACGTTTACAGGTACAACCGTAGAGATGTGGAGTCTCTGCTGGTGGGTGGGATCAAAGGTAGTGGGCGTGGCTTTGGACTATCAAGCAGTGATTGGTCAGTAGAATAAATTGGGCGGGGCCTTGTGTATCCTGAGCGTTTGAATAGAAGAGAGGATTTTCTTTTGATGTCCAGCGAGGGTGACGCCCACTCTTAGCAGGTCTCTATGGAAACAGACAGGAAGTTACTATTTCACCATGAGCTTTGACTGAAAGGAAGTTAATGACATGTTAAACCCTGAGCTCTGACTGACAGGAAGTTAATGACATGTTATACCCTGAGCTCTGACTGACAGGAAGTTTATGACACATTAAACCCTGAACTCTGACTGACAGGAAGTAAATGACACAGTAAACCCTGAACTCTGACTGACAGGAAGTTAATGATGTGTTCCACCCTGAGCTCTGACTGACAGGAAGTTAATGACAAATATTAAACCCTGAGCTCTGACTGACAGGAAGTAAATGACACAGTAAACCCTGAGCTCTGACTGACAGGCACAGATAGGTGTTTCTTACTCTGTGTTGAGCTGTGAAACCACGTCCAGGCTGGTGAACCCAGCCTGCAGGAAGTTCTGCTCGTATCGCTCCATCTTTATGGCCCGGAGCCACTCAGAGACAGAACCACAGGCTGACAGAAGAGGGGGGACTCGCTGGTCCAACAGGGGGTGGGACGGACTGAGARACACAGAGGGTCAAAGGTTAAGAGGGGTGGGTTCAGGCTGAAGATGTAAAACATGAGACAGACAGCTGAGTGGTCTCTGAGGGTCTAAAGGTCTTCATGAGTCCTGGACCTGGTTCTYCAGGGTTTTTATTTCTTTATATTGAACTTGAAGGAAACCATCCAGGGTCTGGTTTTTCTCTTTGAACTCTTCTAAAGAAGTGAAAAACCTTCAGAAGGTCWGGAGAACTAACATAAACTGGTATCATGGACTCAGACCAGGTTTTAGTCAGGACATGGTCCAGTCTGGACCTGGTTCTGAACCTAACAGAACTGTTCTCTCAGGACAATGAGCTTCACCTGTTAAACATCTGTCAGTCACACAGCTAGTAGCTCCTCCCCCTGATCCTGGGGGTCCACAGGCTCACCTTGGGGCCTCTGGGGGCGTGGCCTTCAGGGAGGCGGGGTTTCGGATCAGCCTGTCGAGCGAGGCCACGATGTCACAGAACCTGGGTCTGTTGGCCCGGTCCTTCTGCCAGCAGTCCAACATGAGCGCGTGCAGKGAGGCGGGGCAGTCGGGCGGCGGCGGCAGGCGGTAGTCCTGCTCGATGGCGTTTATCACCTGGAGGACAGGTAGACCGTCAGACAGGTCTGATTTATGAAGAGCCTGAAACTGAACTCATCTTGTTGGTTTGTTTGTTTGTTTGTTTGTTCATTAAAGTCCCAGCTGAGTCTCGTCCTTACGTCCTGGTTGCTCATGTCCCAGTACGGTCTCTCTCCATACGACATCACCTCCCACATGACGATCCCGTAACTCCACACGTCACTGGCTGATGTGAACTTCCTGTTGGACAAAACCTCATTACCATCCGAATCTTTAGAACCTGGCCTACAGGAACCTCATCAGATCCTCTGACTCACCTGTAGGCGATGGCTTCAGGAGCCGTCCACCTGATGGGAATCTTCCCGCCCTGAGGAGAAACCAGACACCTGTTAGAAAACTGCTTCAGTATCAAACAGCTGAGGAGGAACCAGAGACTCACCAGGGAGCTGGTGTAGGTCGGGTCTGAAGAGTTCTCCTTCAGGAACCTGCTGAGACCAAAGTCTGACACCTGGACAGACAAAAACAGATCTGAGTAATGAGACAGGCTGGACAGACAGACAGACAGGAGACAGACAGGAGACAGACAGAAGACAGACAGGAGACTGACATGAGACAGACAGGAGACAGACAGAAGACTGACATGAGACAGAAAGAAGACAGACAGGAGACACACAGGAGACAGAAAGAAGACAGACAGGAGACACACAGGAGACAGAAAGAAGACAGACAGGAGACACACAGGAGACAGAAAGAAGACAGACAGGAGACACACAGGAGACAGACAGAAGACTGACAGGAGACAGACAGAAGACAGACGTGAGACAGAAAGAAGACAGACAGGAGACAGACAGGAGACAGAAAGAAGACAGACAGGAGACACACAGGAGACAGAAAGAAGACAGACAGGAGACACACAGGAGACAGAAAGAAGACAGACAGGA
>NW_013955472.1:0-572 GCF_001266775.1 Austrofundulus limnaeus
ACTTTTAGCTTGTGTTTACCTACTTTTAGCTTGTGTTTACCTGATTTTAGCTTGTGTTTACCTGATTTAGCTTGTGTTTACCAGATTATAGCTTGTGTTTACCTACTTTTAGCTTGTGTTTACCTGCTTTTAGCTTGTGTTTACCTACTTTTAGCTTGTGCTTACCTGATTTTAACTTGTGTTGACCTGATTTTAGCTTGTGTTTACCTGATTTTAGCTTGTGTTTACCTACTTTTAGCTTGTGTTTACCTGCTTTTAGCTTGTGTTTACCTGCTTTTAGCTTGTGCTTACCTGCTTTTAGCTTGTGTTTACCTGATTTTAGCTTGTGTTTACCTGATTATAGCTTGTGTTCACCTGCTTTTAGCTTGTGTTTACCTGCTTTTAGCTTGTGTTTACCTGCTTTTAGCTTGTGTTTACCGCTTTTAGCTTGTGTTAACCTACTTTTAGCTTGTGTTTACCTGATTTTAACTTGTGTTGACCTGATTATAGCTTGTGTTCACCTACTTTTAGCTTGTGTTTACCTGCTTTTAGCTTGTGTTTTCCTGCTTTTAGCTTGTGTTTACCGCTTTTAG
>NW_013955472.1:1404-2514 GCF_001266775.1 Austrofundulus limnaeus
AGTCAAAGCTGTGTGGATATTAGCTGTGTAGCTAGCAGCTAAAGACAGTCAAAGCTGTGTGAATGTTAGCTGTGTAGCTAGCAGCTAAAGACAGTCAAAGCTGTGTGAATGTTAGCTGTGTAGCTAGCAGCTAAAGACAGTCAAAGCTATGTGAATGCTAGCTGTTTAGCTTTCTGCTAAAGACAGTCAAAGCTATGTAAATG
This sequence comes from Austrofundulus limnaeus, assembly GCF_001266775.1. Taxonomy (NCBI): domain Eukaryota; kingdom Metazoa; phylum Chordata; class Actinopteri; order Cyprinodontiformes; family Rivulidae; genus Austrofundulus; species Austrofundulus limnaeus. Next base: position 1,608 of record NW_013955472.1, read on the forward strand.
TTAGCGGTGTAGCTAGCTGCTAAAGATGGTAAAGACTGTGAATGCTAGCTGAGTAGCTAGATGCTAAATTTAATGAAAGTTATCTGAATGCTAGCTGTGTAGATAGCTGCTAAAGATGGTAAAATAATTGTTAGCTGGTAGCTAGCCGCTAAAGATAGTAAGACTGTTGGAACATAGATGTGTAGCTAGCTGCTAAAGATAGTAAGGCTGTTGGAACAAAGCAGTGTAGCTAGCTGCTAAATATAATGAAATCTATGTGAATGTTAGCTGTGTAGCTAGCTGCTAAATAGCTGCTAAATATAATAAAAGCTGTGAACGTTAGCTGTGTAGCTAGCTGCTAAATAGCTGCTAAATATAATAAAAGCTATATGAATGTTAGCTTTGTAGCTAGCTGCTAAATAGCTGCTAAATATAATGAAAGCTGTGTAAATGTTAGCTGTGTAGCTAGCTGCTAAATATAATAAAAGCTAAATGAATGTTAGCTGTGTAGCTAGCTGCTAAATATAATGAAAGCTATGTGAATGTTAGCTGTGTAGCTAGCTGCTAAATATAATAAAAGCTAAATGAATGTTAGCTGTGTAGCTAGCTGCTAAATATAATAAAAGCTAAATGAATGTTAGCTGTGTAGCTAGCTGCTAAATATAATGAAAGCTATGTGAATGTTAGCTGTGTAGCTAGCTGCTAAATATAATAAAAGCTAAATGAATGTTAGCTGTGTAGCTAGCTGCTAAATATAATAAAAGCTAAATGAATGTTAGCTGTGTAGCTAGCTGCTAAATATAATAAAAGCTAAATGAATGTTAGCTGTGTAGCTAGCTGCTAAATATAATAAAAGCTAAATGAATGTTAGCTGTGTAGCTAGCTGCTAAATATAATAAAAGCTAAATGAATGTTAGCTGTGTAGCTA
>NW_013955472.1:3454-6677 GCF_001266775.1 Austrofundulus limnaeus
ACTCCCCTCGCAGCTCCTTGTTTTGTGTTTAAACATTTGGGTAAAATTGTTGCTAACTTGTATTTTTTATCATTTGTGTTTATTGTAAAGTTACACAGTCACACATGAGTTCCTGGGTTTGTTTCAGAATTTAATATTGTCAAAATAAGAAGCATCTTTGCTTTAATTTGGGGCATAAAAATGTTTTTTTTTAAGGATTAAAATGTTTAAATATAAGAGCTAGCTCCGCCTCCTGGCTTTTATCACAAAACATGGCGGCCGTTACCCAGCATGCAGTGCACCAGGATCAGAATCAAAAGATGTTAAATATTAGCAGTTTAGCTTTAGCTGCCATTTAATTTTTATCACTTTAGCCTTTTCTTTTTAGCAGAAATAATAAATGTGTTTCAGGTGTTAATGCTAAGCTAACCAGAACTTTAGCTGTTCCCACCCCTGACAGTTTGGGACGACTCTCAGCTACTACCACCAGTTTTAGCTGAATCTCTGTAGATGTTTGGCTCAGTTTCCTTCCTGTCGAGTCGACTGAATGAACTGCAGATTAAATTAAATTCAGCTGCGGTTCTCAGGAGGCTCTGCTTTGAAGCGACGCCCCCGTTGCTCCGGTCCACAGAGACGACATTTAAATAAAAACCCGTTTAACTCCATCGACGTCTGCGCCGAGCTCGTTAACCCCGAACCCGACTGCCAGGAGGTTCTGTTCACGAGTCTGCTCCATCCTGTCCTCTGAGCTCCGTCAAACCGGGTCATCAGGTTCTGGTCCGTTTGGTTCTGGCAGAACAAAGAACCACAGAAAGACCGAACCCTGAATGCAACAGGAAATTAACTGCAATAATCTGTTTGATTAAAAGACAAACAGATTTCAAACCAGATGAGTCATTGATTGTCAGGTTAAAAATAAAAGAATAGACAGAAAACCTGATTAATTATAAAATAATCACAGATTTAAACGGTTGTTTGTGACTTTTATCTTCTTGCTGCTAAACTTTCCCAGCTTCTTTAAACGCCTCTCCCTCTCCGTGTGACAGAGCTTCAGAATATTTAGATAATTTCTGCTCTTACCTCCAGCACTGACTGCATTTTAGTTTGATTTAGACGAATCTTCACGTGTTTGTGTTGGTGTGTTTGTGTTTGTGTCGGTGTTGGTGTTTGTGTTAGCTCGCAGCACAGATCAGATTGTTTGAGTTAGTGAGCAGGACTCGTCAGGACGTCCAACTCTGTGATTAAATGTCTCTAATTGCTGCTTTTAAAGACAAACTGCAGCCGAAGCTGTGATTTTACTGTCATTCAACACGCCTCATTATGAAACACACGGTCCTGTGTGTGCGCGCCGCCGTCCCGCCATCAGAATCAAAGAGCAGCAGCTAAGGCAACGCAGGGAAATGGGTTTTACAGAACCGGGCCAGAGGATGAGGAGCTAACTGGTCCTCACAGAGGCACATCAACACGTGCTGTAAATAATCCACACAGCTCCACCTGAGGAGGCACGGCTCCATTCCAACCATTGATCCCAGCACCAGTGGAAGCTGCTCTTCCTGCTGTAATCAGGCTCCATGGGCTTTAAAACTGGACCTTCAGAACCTTTAGTTGGGTTCTGCTCAGCAGGGAAGAGCAGCAGACATCAGAACCTTGACAGAGTCAAACAAACGTGTGGATTTCTCTTTTCTTTAGCTCATCTTTAGCTGCTCTTAAAGCCCCAACAGTTGAGCCTTTTAACTAAAACATTTTATTTATTTAACCCTTTATATAACCTTAATTTAACCCTTAGTTATACCTTAATTTAACCCTTTATTTAACCTTTATTAACCCTTTATTTAACCTTAATTTAACCCTTAGTTATACCTTAATTTAACCCTTTATTTAACCTTTATTAACCCTTTATTTAACCTTAATTTAACCCTTAGTTATACCTTAATTTAACCCTTATTTAACCCTTTAGTCAACCTTAATTTAACCCTTTATTTAACCTTATTAAACCATTATTTAACCCTTCATTTTACCTTAATTTAACCCTTTATTTAACCCTTAGTTTTACCTTAATTAAACCCTTATTTAACCCTTTATTTAACCTTTATTAACCCTTTAATTAACCTTAATTTAACCCTTTATATAAACTTTATTTAACCTTAATTTAACCCTTTTTTAACCCTTAGTTTTACCTTAATTTAACCCTTATTTAACCCTTTAGTCAACCTTAATTTAACCCTTATTTAACCTTATTGAACCCTTAATTTAACCTTTATATATCCTTAATTAAATTTTTATTTAACCCTTTATGTACCCTTTATTTAACCCGTTATGTACCCTTTCCTCTATGAGGATCTTTGAGTCATCCTGTCTGGAACGGTCCTGCTGGGTCAGGGATTAGACTTGTTCTGAAGTGAAGGGGTTCCGGAACCTGTGAGGTCTTTAATCGGAGTCTCAGTAATGAGAGAGTCGCTCTGGTCTGTGGAGGTGGAGGAGCTGAACTGGTCCATCTATGGTCCAACCCTTGGCTCTGATGGTGAACGTCCTCTGAAGTGGGGCCAGGATCAGCTGAGGAGATCTGGAACACCTTGAGATCCTGGAGCAGGTGGTCCAGGTGTCTCCAGACCTGTTGTTTGTGACCCGGCTACAGATGGAAGGAAAGAAATGATTGTGATCGAGGGTCAGTCTGTGTTAAACTATATTAAACTTGTATCATCTGAAGAAGAAGAGCTGTGACCAGTCTTGCGGTCCTGAGTGCAGCAGCTCAGACATTAGCATCAATCCTATAAAACCTGAACAGTTTGGCTCCGACTTTAATCAAACTGTTGATTTTCTTACATTTTCTGTTTTATTAAAGTTTGTTTCATCGAAGCCTCTTTGTAAAGATCAGTTTTTACAACCTTGACTTTGTGTTTGGTGAAAAGTTTTCACCAGAACAAAAACCTTTAAAACGCTGCAGAAACCTGCAGATGGGTTCAGAGCGACCTTCTTCAGAGCCTTTCTTCAGCTCGCTCTTTTTATCCAGCTTTAGGAGAGGAAACAGTGTTTTTATGAAACATTTTCTGTCTTTTTGACATGTTGATCTCTGTCAGGGGGCGGAGCCTGTGCTCTGATGTCATCTGAGCCTGGACTCTGCCGGGCCACGGATCTGTTGCAGCAGTGATTAGAGTCACACCTGTGGGCGGTGTGTGTGTGTGTGTGTGTGTGTTGTGTGTGTGTGTGTGTGTGTGTGTGTGTGTGTGTGTGTGTGTGTGTGTGT
>NW_013955472.1:7677-8401 GCF_001266775.1 Austrofundulus limnaeus
CATAGATTAGTGAGAGCCGAGTTAGTCCCGTAGATTAATTAGAGCTGAGTTAGTCCCATAGATTAGTGAGAGCCGAGTTAGTCCCGTAGATTAATTAGAGCTGAGTTAGTCCCATAGATTAGTGAGAGCCGAGTTAGTCCCGTAGATTAATTAGGGCTGAGTTAGTCCCATAGATTAGTGAGAGCTGAGTTAGTCCCGTAGATTAATTAGAGCTGAGTTAGTCCCGTAGATTAGTGAGAGCTGAGTTAGTCCCGTAGATTAGTGAGAGCTAAGTTAACCTCGAAGGTTATTGAGAGCCAAGTTAGTCCCGTAGATTAATTAGAGCTGAGTTAGTCCCATAGATTAGTGAGAGCCGAGTTTGTCCCGTAGATTAGAGCTGAGTTAGTCCCATAGATTAGTGGGAGCTGAGTTAGTCCCGTAGATTAGTGGGAGCTGAGTTAGTCCCGTAGATTAATTAGAGCTGAGTTAGTCCCGTAGATTAATTAGAGCTGAGTTAGTCCCGTAGTTTAGTGAGAGCTGAGTTAGACCCGTAGATTAGCGAGAGCCGAGTTATCCCCGTAGTTTAGTGAGAGCCGAGTTAGTCCCGTAGATTAGTGAGTGCCGAGTTAGCCCGTAGGTTAGTGAGAGCCGAGTTAGCCCGTAGATTAGTGAGAGCCGAGTTAGTCCCGTAGATTAGTGAGAGCCGAGTTAGTCCCGTAGATTAGTGAGAGCCGAGTTAGTCCCG
>NW_013955472.1:9401-9644 GCF_001266775.1 Austrofundulus limnaeus
GGGACCGTCCTCAGAGGACACACTGAGTCCAACGGGACCGTCCTCAGAGGACACACTGAGTCCAACGGGACCGTCCTCAGAGGACACACTGAGTCCAACGGGACCATCCTCAGAGGACACACTGAGTCCAACGGGACCGTCCTCAGAGGACACACTGAGTCCAACGGGACCGTCCTCAGAGGACACACTGAGTCCAACGGGACCGTCCTCAGAGGACACACTGAGTCCAACGGGACCGTCCTC
>NW_013955473.1:0-1257 GCF_001266775.1 Austrofundulus limnaeus
CACTGACAGCTGTGTGTTTTTGGTTTCAGGTGGAACAGTAGTTGGATCAGAACCGGTACCAGACTCACCTCGTCCAAGTCCCCTCTGCAAATCTGAAAAGGTGGACTTTCACAGAATCCTGCACAGCATGGAGGAAAAACCCAATAAAGTCCAGGTCCGGCTCTGCAAATCCACAGTGTGCATGTCAGTCCTGGTGCTGGTCCTGGTCCTTATCCNTATCTATCTATCTATCTATCTATCTATCTATCTATCTATCTATCTATCTATCTATCTATCTATCTATCTTGCTCAGGAACTAACGCCATGTATCAACATAAATAGTAGCTTGAGAGATAGCATCATTAATATAGCTGTATTGATATTAGCTCAGGAGCTAATACCATATATTGTCATATAACTCGAGAGTTAACCCAATATAGTGCCATATACTGTAAATTAGTTTTGACAACAACACATATCACTATATATATTAGCTCAGAAGATAACGTCATATATCACCATATATATTAGATAACATGTTAATAATCATCATTTTATCATCATTAATATTAGCTCAGGACTTAACACCACAAATTTCCATATATATTAGCTCAGGCACTTATACTATGTATCAACCTATGTTAGCTCAAGAGATATCATGTCCAACCATATACTAGCTCTGAAGCTAATGCTTCATACATAATAACTTAGGAACTAAAGCGATGTGACACCATATACGTATTAGCTCAGGAGCTAACGCCATTTAACTCCCAAATAACATTAAGTCAAGAGCTAATGCTTTGGCTATATATATTAACTCTGGAACTAACACCTGTTATGGTCATATAATTAGTTCAGGAGCAGTTTCAGCTTGTTTATAATAACTCAGTTATAACTTGTTTAAAATAATTCAGTTATAACTGTTTATAATAACTCAGTTGTAGTTTGTTTATAATAAGTCAGTTATAACTTGTTTACAATAACTAAGTTATAACTGAGTTATAATAACTCAGTTATAACTTGTTTATAATAACTCAGTTATAACTTGTTTACAATAACTCAGTTATAACTTGTTTATAATAACTCAGTGGTAGTTTGTTTACAATAACTCAGTTATAACTTGTTTACAATAACTCAGTTATAACTGAGTTATAATAACTCAGTTATAACTTGTTTATAATAACTCAGTTATAACTTGTTTATAATGACTCAGTTATAACTTGTTTATAATGACTCAGTTATAACTTGTTTATAATGACTCAGTTATAACTTGTTTAT
>NW_013955473.1:1752-2650 GCF_001266775.1 Austrofundulus limnaeus
GTTATAACTTGTTTACAATAACTCAGTTATAACTTGTTTATAATAACTCAGTGGTAGTTTGTTTACAATAACTCAGTTATAACTTGTTTATAATAACTCAGTGGTAGTTTGTTTATAATAACTCAGTTATAACTTGTTTATAATAACTCAGTTATAACTTGTTTATAATAACTCAGTTGGAGTTTGTTTGCAATAACTCAGTTATAACTTGTTTATAATAACTCAGTTATAACTTGTTTATAATAACTCAGTTGTAGCTTGTTTTTGATTCAGTTGTAGCTTGTTTATAACTCAATTATAACTTGTTTATAAGGACTCAGTTGTAGCTTGTTTATAACTCAGATATAACTTGTTTATAAGGACTCAATTGTAGCTTGTTTATAACTCAATTATAACTTGTTTATAAGGACTCAGTTGTAGCTTGTTTATAACTCAGATATAACTTGTTTATAAGGACTCAATTGTAGCTTGTTTATAACTCAATTATAACTTGTTTATAAGGACTCAGTTGTAGCTTGTTTATAACTCAATTATAACTTGTTTATAAGGACTCAATTGTAGCTTGTTTATAACTCAATTATAACTTGTTTATAAGGACTCAGTTGTAGCTTGTTTATAACTCAGTTATAACTTTTTTATAATGACTCAGTTGTAGCTTGTTTATGATTCAGTTGTAGCTTGTTTATAACTCAGTTATAACTTGTTTATAAGGACTCAGTTGTAGCTTGTTTATAACTCAGTTATAACTTGTTTATAAGGACTCAGTTGTAGCTTGTTTATAACTCAGTTATAACTTGTTTATAAGGACTCAGTTGTAGCTTGTTTATAACTCAGTTATAACTTGTTTATAAGGACTCAGTTGTAGCTTGTTTATAACTCAGTTATAACTTGTTTATAA
>NW_013955473.1:2741-4627 GCF_001266775.1 Austrofundulus limnaeus
AGAACTGAGCCACCCCTTTAGAGTCAAGCCACATCTCTAGAGCTAAGCCACATCTCTAGAGCCAACCCACCTGTTTAGAGCACCACCCCTCTAGAACTGAGCCACCCCTTTAGAGTCATGCCACATCTCTAGAGCCAAGCCACCCCTCTAGAACTGAGCCACCCCTTTAGTCAAGCCACATCTCTAGAGCTAAGCCACATCTCTAGAGCCAAGCCACCTGTTTAGAGCTAAGCCACTCCTCTAGAGCCAAGCCACCCCTCTAGAACTGAGCCACCCCTTTAGAGTCAAGCCACATCTCTAGAGCTAAGCCACATCTCTAGAGCCAAGCCACCTGTTTAGAGCTAAGCCACTCCTCTAGAGCCAAGCCACCCCTCTAGAACTGAGCCACCCCTTTAGAGTCAAGCCACATCTCTAGATCTAAGCCACATTTCTAGAGCCAAGCCACCTCTCTAGAGCTTAGCCACCCCTCTAGAACTGAGCCACCCCTTTAGTCAAGCCACATCTCTAGAGCTAAGCCACATCTCTAGAGCCAAGCCACCTGTCTAGAGCTAAGCCACCCCTCTAGAGCCAAGCCACCCCTCTAGAACTGAGCCACCCCTTTAGTCAAGCCACATCTCTAGAGCTAAGCCACATCTCTAGAGCCAAGCCACCTGTCTAGAGCTAAGCCACCCCTCTAGAGCCAAGCCACCCCTCTAGAACTGAGCCACCTCTCTAGAGTCAAGCCACTTCTTTAGAGCTAAGCCACTTCTCTAGAGCCAAGCCACCTATCAATAGCCAAGTTACCTCTCTAGAGCTGAACCACCTCTCTAGAGCTAAGCCACTTCTTTAGAGCAAAGCCTCCCCTCTAGAGTAAAGCCATCCCTCTAGAGCCAAGCCACCCCTCTAGAACTGAACCAAGCTTCCCCTCTAGAGCCAAGCCTCCCCTCTAGAACTGAGCCAAGCCTCCCCTCTAGAGCCAAGCCTCCCCTCTAGAGTCAAGCCTCCCCTCTAGAGCCAAGCTTCCCCTCTAGAGTCAAGCCACCCTTCTAGAGCCAAGACTCCCCTCTAGAGTCAAGCCTCCCCTCTAGAGCCAAGCCTCCCCTCTAGAGTCAAGCCTCCCCTCTAGAGCCAAGCCTCTCCACTAGAGTCAAGCCACCCTTCTAGAGCCAAGCCTCCCCTCTAGAGTCAAGCCTCCCCTCTAGAGCCAAGCCACACCTCAAGAGCTTAGCAGAGCCACCCCTCTAGAGTCAAGCCACCCCTCTAGAGCCAAGCCTCCCCTCTAGAGTCAAGCCACCCTTCTAGAGCCAAGACTCCCCTCTAGAGTCAAGCCTCCCCTCTAGAGTCAAGCCTCCCCTCTAGAGCCAAGCCTCCCCTCTAGAGCCAAGAATCCCCACTAGAGTCAAGCCACCCTTCTAGAGCCAAGCCTCCCCTCTAGAGTCAAGCCTCCCCTCTAGAGCTAAGCCACCCCTTTAGAGTCAAGCCTCCCTCTAGAGCCAAGCCACACCTCAAGAGCTTAGCAGAGTCAACCCTCTAGAGTCAAGCCACCCCTCTAGAGCCAAGCCACCCCTCTAGAGCCAAGCCTCCCCTCTAGAGTCAAGCCACCTCTCTAGAGCCAAGCCTCCCCTCTAGAGCCAAGCCTCCCCTCTAGAGCCAAGCCACCCCTCTAGTCAAGCCACCCCTCTAGTCAAGCCACCCCTCTAGAGCCAAGCCACCCCTCTAGTCTCAAGCCAACCCTCTAGAGCTAAGCAGAGCCACCCCTATAGAGCCACATCAGAGTCTGCTTTCTGTCCTCTAGTTTTAGTGGTCTCCAGTCAGCCATCATCAAACAGCTGCACCAACATGCACTGCCTCTGATGTGTCCCATCAGTGTAGGAGTGTTATTTAAAGCACTGATTAGTCTCTATAGG
>NW_013955473.1:5627-6181 GCF_001266775.1 Austrofundulus limnaeus
CTCTAGTCAAGCCACCCCTCTAGAGCCAAGCCTCCCCTCTAGAGTCAAGCCACCCCTCTAGTCAAGCCACCCCTCTAGAGCCAAGCCTCCCCTCTAGAGTCAAGCCACCCCTCTAGTCAAGCCACCCCTCTAGAGCCAAGCCACCCCTCTAGTCAAGCCACCCCTCTAGAGCCAAGCCACCCCTCTAGAGTCAAGCCATTCCTCTAGAGTCAAGCCAACCCTCTAGAGCTAAGCAGAGCCACCTCTATAGAGCCACATTAGAGTCTGCTTTCTATCCTCTAGTTTTAGTGGTCTCCAGTCAGCCATCATCAAACAGCTGCACCAACATGCACTGCCTCTGATGTGTCCCATCAGTGTAGGAGTGTTATTTAAAGCACTGATTAGTCTCTATAGGTTGATTCTGTTAGCTTTGTAGAGATCTAGAAGAGTTCTGAATGAATGTGTGTGAATGAGAACACAGACTGTAAAGAGCTGTGAGTATCCTGGTTGGATAGAAAGGTGATGTAAGTACAACACATTCACCATTTGGACGTTACACAGAAAGTCAGTGGACA
>NW_013955473.1:7181-8446 GCF_001266775.1 Austrofundulus limnaeus
CATTAGCACCTCTAGTAATATATTTACTGAGAAAAATGGTGACGTGTTCAATACTTATTTTACCTGCTGTATCTGGTACCGAACATGTTGGACCAGTAGTTGTCTTAATTAAAGACTCTGTCAAACCTGCAGAGATGAGGGCAGGAAGTGAAGCTTTTAAAACCTCAGAAAGAGCCTCAGATGATCCAGACTAACAGTGGCAGCAGTCACATGCACAGAGGTGTGTGTGTCTGTGTGTGTTGGGGGTCTCAGAGTGCCAGGACTCGTCTCCTCCTCTGTGTTTAAGCACAGACAGTTCCTGTCACCTGAGGCCAGTGAACAAACACGTCCAGGCTGCAGAGGGTCTGCTGAGGCGTGACCCCAGACTCATCCTCTGGTGATGAGGCCTGAAGTGGGACAGCTCAGGGTCTGATTCAGAGTCTGAGTCCAGTCCAGAATCCAACAAGATGCCTGACAGAGTCTCACAGCAACAGATTTTACTGCTGGGTGGCTGTCAGGCCTTTGCTGCTGACACGTCCTCCTGCTCAGAGGAGTCAGGAGGTGTTAAAGCCACGCCCCTGCAGAGGAACATGCTCCTGCTCAGAGGAGTCAGGAGGTGTTAAAGCCACGCCCCTGCAGGGGAACATGCTCCTGCTCAGGGAAGGTGTTTTACAGTCCAGGTAACTAAGCCTCCAGCTGTGCCAGGGTTGCCAGATAGGAAATGACCAAGTGTTGTACTGTTGTTTTTGACAGAGAACTGATGGAATGTCTCACATTATGTGAAGCTTTCTGAACAAATACAACCAATCACAGTTTTCCAAAACCTAACTATCTAAAACAACTTATTATCCATTGTTTATTTTATAAACTAAAAATCATTTTACAGAACAAAGCTCCTTGCATGTTTTAGCTTCCAGCTGCTTGGCTAACCAATTGCTAACATTTTGATCCTTTTGGCCAGTGTTGTTTTTGTGTTTAACTGGTTTTCTGCATTTTCACTGGAGCTATTTAATATAAAACCTGATTTGTCCAGTCAGTCGTTGTTCTTTGTGAACTGGTTTGATGTTTTGTCTGAGATCGGTCCTGTCTGCTGAGGACAGCTAGAGAAAGCTGAAGAAATATGTAAATGTAAGAATTGTCGTTCAAGGAGTTAAAACTTTATTTTTCTTTTTATCTTCTTTTTCATAAACTAAAGATTATTTTTGATTGAATTTATTCATTTGAGGAAAAATAGGCAGATATAATAAGATTTTTTCTTCTTTTGCTACCTTTAATTTAATTTATGA
>NW_013955474.1:0-1015 GCF_001266775.1 Austrofundulus limnaeus
TATGAGTGCTTTGTTTTTAGTGTGGATTCCCACGTGTTTGTTTAAACTGCCCTTTCTGGTAAACCTTTGATCACACAGCTCACAACAAAATGGTTTTTGTCCTGTGTGGCTTCTCATGTGTGTCTTTAAATGGCCCTTTTGAATAAATTTTTGATCACACAGCTCACAATGAAATGGTTTCTGTCCTGTGTGGATTCTCATATGTCTGTCTAAACTGCCCTTTCTGGTAAACATTTGATCACACAGCTCACAACAAAATGGTTTTTGTCCAGTGTGGCTTCTCATGTGTGTCTTTAAATGGCCCTTTTGAATAAATTTTTGATCACACAGCTCACAACAAAATGGTTTCTGTCCTGTGTGGATTCTTCTATGTTCATTTAAACTGCCCTTTGTGGTAAACCTTTGATCACACAGCTCACAACAAAATGGTTTCTGTCCTGTGTGTGTTCTCATGTGTTTATTTAAACTGCCCTTTGTGGTAAACCTTTGATCACACAGCTCACAACAAAATGGTTTCTGTCCTGTGTGTGTTCTCATGTGTGTGTTTAAATTGTTCTTATGTGTAAAMCTTTTATCACACAGCTCACAACAAAATGGCTTCTGTCCTGTGTGGATTCTCATGTGTGTGGTTAAATGACTCTTTGTGATAAACTTTCTCCTACACACCTCACAGCAAAATGGTTTCTGTCCTGTGTGGATTCTCATGTGTTCGTTTAAACTGCTCTTTTTGGTAAACCTTCGATCACACAGCTCACAACACAACAGCTTCTGTTCATTTTTGTTGTTTTTTACACCTGATTCAGGAACCCTGCTGGGAGAAGTCTCACAGTCTTTATCAGTGCCTTCAGTTTTTGACTTAGAGTCTGCTATGTGTTTAAGGTGAGAGTCAGGATTATTCACATCCTCTTCATCATCCTCACTGACTTCAGTTTCTGAGGAGTCATAATCTTCATCATCCTCACTGACTTCAGTCTCTGAGGAGTCAGAATCCTGAGCTGAGCTGCAGGTTGGAAGA
>NW_013955474.1:1143-3351 GCF_001266775.1 Austrofundulus limnaeus
TTTATATTCACACATACATCTCTTGTTGGACTGCTCAGGTAACAGTTGTTTTTATAACCAAGCAGATTTTAGAGCTAAACTGGAGCCAGAGCTCACTTAGAACCAGGGGTGGCATTTATAAAGCTGCATCGCACAAAACGGGGCCAGAAACTCGCATTCGCCACTTTTCACATGAAAGTTGTGATTTATAAAACTCAAACTTGGTGTGAAAATGTGCGGTCGCTCAGCCAGCTCTGACCCATGCGTACGCTCATTTTGGAGACTGGAAGCTGCAACACAGATGGTGAAGTGAAGAATTATAGCCWCACTGTGTAATGAYCACTGTCAGATATTTACTTTCACTTAGATTTTAGATCAACTTTAGCTTTCTTAACAGTATTATTTATGCTTCTGCACCATAAGGATCTTTGAAAGAAAAGACTTAAATCTTAAATACAACTTCACGCATCTCCATCCATCTCCTTCCTCCTCAGATGACCCTGACCCACAGACCCCTCCCCGACAAGAGACATTTCAGCCGAGCATGACAGCAAAAAGCTTGGTTATAGTCACGCTTTGGATGYGCGTGGGTGTTATAAAATGTTCACTTTTATTGTCCTTCATGGGGGGGGATCAGTCGCAGAAACAGGAGGGGGAGGACGGGGAACTTATTTCTGACTTTATCTGACTTATTTAAATTTATTTATTATTTTTATCATCCTGCAGGCTCTGAGAGAAAATTAATTTGAAGCCGAGTCTGTAAACCTGCAAAATGAAGGAAAATCTGCATTAATTGCAATCTGTTCACATGAGCAGTTGTCAGCACCTGTCATCCTCCAGACACATGACTGAGTGTGTCTGAGCCAATCACTGAGCAGCTGACTGATTTAAATACACCTTAACATTCATGAGGTACTTTGCATTGACTGTTTATTGTTGAGTGTGGGCGTGTAGAGGGTAGAACCTGAGGCGGGACCTTGTGCGCAAATTATGAGGTTAAGATATGTCAAGGAACCTGGCTGTACCAGCCGTCCCAAGAGTTGGAATCAGGCCAGCAGAGCCTCCTTTTGACCCCCAACAGAGAGGAGGACGTGACAGGAAGAGGAGCCACAAGAGGGACCGAGATGCAGGGCCAAGGGACAGGAAAATCAAGAAGAAAAAGGAGTGATAAATATTAATGTTGATCAATTTTAATGCTGGCAAATAAATAACAAGAGTAATAGTTATATGCTTACTGTGAAGTATGATTTAACTAATGTACTGTGATAATGTGTTCTAATGTAAGATGGTGATTTAGGAAGAAGTGTTATTGTATGTCTTAGAATGAAGAAAGGGTGTGTGTGTGTGTGTGTGTGTGTGTGTGTGTGTGCTATTTTGGACAGTAGAGAGGGCAAACAACTTCTGCTAAACAGAAAAAAAGCAGAAGTGGGGTTTTGTCTGGAATGTCCCAGAGGCCTTGTGGTGAAAAACAAAGTGGTTTTGAGTCACCACAAAAAGTCCCTGCCAATCTTATTACAAGAATCAGTAAGATTACTTCATTCTGTGAAGTACAGAAAAGTCCGTGGTGGAAATCCCCAATCTTACCACACAATGGCAGGAAGGGGGTGAGCGGGCCCAAAAATAGTATAAAAGAGGAGCCGTTTCAGCAGTCTTTGTCTTCTGGCCCCGACTAGAGAAGAGGCAGCAAGAAGGCGAGGACAGCCCAAGAAGAGGAGCAACAGATCCAAGAGACATCTCATCTGGGACACGCTGACACAATTCTCTCCAGCGATCTACGGACCGAAGACCAGATTAAACAGCCCAGCTCTGAGAAGTCCTTTTTAGGCAACATTCTGATGCTTTTCATGGAGGTAATGCCAACATTGCTCCAACCTGTCCTGCCGTCYAATATTAACAGAAAATGCCACACAACCTAGTCATAAAGTTAGGTCAGCACCTTAGAGCCTTTTATTTTCATCACCATCAATTATTATTCAATATTTTTAATCTGTATAATCAAATGTGGCTTTTCTTGCAAATTCTTATTAAACTGCTTACAGCATCATAAAGACAATTCTATGACTGGACATTGGTTTTTAAAGTTTTTCTCTGATTACATGAGAGTGTTGTTACTTCAAAGCAACAAGGTGTTAACATATTAATGAGTGTGATTACTTTGAGGCCGAGAGGTAATATGAGGTCATAATTCAATAATAAGTTCATTTTTAATGGTTATTAGACTGGGGAGAT
>NW_013955474.1:4351-5641 GCF_001266775.1 Austrofundulus limnaeus
AGGTAGAACAGTGTAAACTAGTCATTAACCTTAATTATATTTGAAAATCATGAAAGTGAATTACCTTATTTTCATCTGAAGGTTATGTGGCTGTTGGCCTTTTTTCTTTAAACAATGTATTTTAATGTCCATCTAAGTAAAAGTAGACATTATGAGTCAGGGTTTTGCTATTAAAGTTCACAATTACTGAAGTGGACATATCATAAATTCAGTACCAAACACCTTTCTATTCACAGACAAAGAAACACAGCCTGTCTAACCCTAACATTTTGAACTGTTTTTAGTTTTACCTTATTTAAATAACTCCAGAGAGGTTTGGGTAATTAATTACAAAACAACACAACAGTCACTAATCAAACTTCAAAAAAGATAAACAAGAGTAATTAACAATGCTAAGTACCAGGCTCATACTAAACCATTATTTATACAATCAAACCTGTTAAAACTTGTTTATATATAGGGGTGCAAGAAAATATCGATACACTGAAATATTGCGATATTTCATTTCCCGATACTGTATTGATATTCTAAAGCCCTGTATTGATTTTTAATTAAGRTTTAAAATGTCAACTTTCCTGCCAGCCATTCATTTTTATGTTGTAGTTCAGCCTCTGACCACTAGTTGGCAGCAGTGAGCCAGACATTTGGCTCCTCTACCTCTTGAGCGCCAGAGAGTAAGGGTAGCATTAGCATTGTAAGTAAACATTAGCTTCATGCTCCGATAGTTGAATCTGAGTGGAAAAGACAGACACCCTCTGCCTTCTAAGCTGAGGTAAGGTTACAAACAAGTTACTTATTTGTCAGAATGTCTGTATTTTAAGACAAATTAAGTGTCTTGTGAGCTCTTACTCACAAGACAACTGTAGTCAGCTTTCACGTTACGCATTTAGCGCATGCGTCTATCACCTCGAGCGAGCTCGGCACTCCCCCCGTGACATAAAACTCTCTGTTGCTCTCAATAGCTACGTTTACATGGACAAAAKTAATCGGATTAAACAACCGTTCGGAATAAAAATGCGTCATGTAAACACTTAATCGGATCGTCTTATTCTGATTGTAGAAAACTGACCTGTGTGCAAGTCAGCTGACTTTCATTGACCCGGTGGGACAGCAGTGCTCCAGCTGCGCTGCACACCGCACAGAACTTTTCCTCCGCACTCTCTTAACAGATGAAAAAGGAGGCAAACAGCAGACAGAGCAGACGTTGCGTCGCAAGAAATAAAAATAAAAAACACATATTGCTTCATCTGCAGGCTGCAGCTCAACCGAGGAGTAACAACGTCTCTACTG
>NW_013955474.1:6641-7977 GCF_001266775.1 Austrofundulus limnaeus
GATGAAATATGAAACAAATAAAATAAAAACACATACAAAGCAGAACACAGCTAAATGTATCAAAAGTATGTCTGTGTAATTTTAGAATTTTCTGAGACAATGAATTTTGGTTTTTCATTTTGTTTTGGGGTTTTTTTCCAGTAAGAGGTTTTCATTTAATAGAATTTTTGGACCAAAAATATCGCAATACATCGCCTTGCTTACAGTATCGAAATATATCGGGATATATCGTATCGTGACCCCTCTGTCATGATACGTATCGTATCGCCAAATTCTTGCCAATACACAGCCCTATTTATATAATATTAAAATACTATTCAAGAAAAGAGGAGTGACAGAACATCATGAGTTAGCTGTGACTTCATCATATCCTGCAAAACCTGAATATCCAGGGATTATTCTGTAGACCAAATCAACTATAACCAGGAAAAAATCTTGGATTCTCTCCCTGTTCTTCTCTCTTCTTGTATGACAAAATAATTCAAAATTATAAAAAATTAAGAGGGACTTAAACTAGTCCTAGAAAAAAAATATGTGTAATGTGTGTGTATATAATGCTGATGTTTCATCTTAACAATGAAATGTTTTTGTCCCTATAAAATTATATGCTTATCATCTCATCTATTTCTTGCAGGTCTGTCTGTTTTTCCCTCTTGTTGACTTTGTTCACCCTCTCTGTCCATCCTCACACATACATTTTGTACTGAACAACTACAAAGTAACCTTCAAATAAATAAACTGTACACAATTTACACTCTTAAATATCCCAAACATAATTCTAAATGAATTATGTACTGCATTGCCACTTAAAGTTGCCCATTGCAAAAAAATCACTAAGCATAATATTTTGCATTGCAAACTGCCATCTGAATAAAGATGCTGATAATTAATGTCTGCCCCAAAATAGCTGCTTAAAATAATCTGTAATGTCCTTTACTGTTCTTTTTTTCTGACCTGGTGGTTCACCTTGCTCTCTTTCCTGGGCTCCCACCCTGTGCTTCTCTCCTTCTTGAGCTGCCAACCAAAACTTATATCAGAATTTGTCATTACAAGAAGTACAGGGGAGAATACACTCGTCAACATTTTGTGGTTCATCAAGGTTTATGAAGCATCTTCGAGCCAAATTAAAGGTTTCCGCCTTTCTGATCTCATATCCATACATGTCAATCCCTTCGAACATTGTGTAGACTMAAAAATCAGTATTACTCACACAGTGAGGGCTCCTGCAGCGCAAAGCACAAAGAAACAGGAGGAGTAGAGAACTTATAGTGGGTAAAAGAAGTGTTGAACACGTCACCATTTTTTCTCAGTAAATATATTACTAGAGGTGCTAATG
>NW_013955475.1:0-713 GCF_001266775.1 Austrofundulus limnaeus
GTTGTTATTGTGTGAGTGTTCTCTTTGTGTGAGCATTCTCTTTGTGTGTGAGTTGTTATTGTGTGAGTGTTGTTATTGTGTGATTGTTGTTATTGTGTGAGTGTTCTCTTTGTGTGTGAGTTGTTATTGCGTGAGTGTTGTTATTGTATGAGTGTTGTTAATGTGAGTGTTTGTTATTGTGTGAGTGTTGTTATTGTATGAGTGTTGTTAATGTGAGTGTTGTTATTGTGTGAGTGTTGTTATTTTGAGAGTGTTGTTATTGTGTGAGTGTTGTTATTTTGAGAGTGTTATCTTTGTGTGAGTGTTGTTATAATGTGAGTGTTGTTATTGTGTGAGTGTTGTTGTAATGTGAGTGTTATCTTTGTGTGAGTGTTGTTAATGTGTGAGTCTTGTTATTGTGACAGAGTTGTTATCGTGTGAGTGTTGTTATTGTGTGAGTGTTGTTATTATGTGAGTGTTGTTAATGTGTGAGTGTTGTTATTATGTGAGTGTTGTTAATGTGTGAGTGTTGTTATTGTGTGAGTGTTATCGTTATGTGAGTGTTATCTTTGTGTGAGAGTTGTTATTGTGTGAGTGTTGTTATTATGTGAGTGTTGTTAATGTGTGAGTGTTGTTATTGTGTGAGTGTTGTTAATGTGTGAGTGTTGTTATTGTGTGAGTGTTATCGTTATGTGAGTGTTATCTTTGTGTGAGAGTTGTTATTGTGTGAGTGT
>NW_013955475.1:1213-2119 GCF_001266775.1 Austrofundulus limnaeus
GTGCACATGTGCACACTAATGGTGCACATTAATCAAAAATGAAGAAGCACACCAGATGGAACGGCATAAAGCTCTAGAGTTCCTGAGATTGTGAAAACAGCAGCTAGCAGAGTCATGTACAGTGTGTGTGTGTGTATATATATACTGTGTATATGTATATGCTGTATATGTATAAAATGAAACATCGCGAGAATCTCCGTGATTTGAGGTGTAGTTCTCCGTTGTGCCGCTGGGTGTCACTGAAGAACCCTGACGTTTGGTTTTCAGCCATGAAAATAAAAAGAAGAAGAAGCTCTTCTAGTTGCTGCTGGTCCTGGTCCTCTCTGATCCGAACCCTCACACAGAGCAATTTCTCCCACCGAACCGAGCCGGGTCACCGAACCGAGCCAGCATGAACGAGTCGGCAGGAGTTCGGTTCAGACGTCTGAACAAACCGCAGGTCATCACCGAAGAGGTTCCGGAGCGCAGAAACAAAGGATCCAGGTGAGACCCGAACCGGAACAGGTGTTGATCCACGATATGATCCCCGCGAGAACCTGCTCCACGTCCCGCAGTGCGGACTCACCGAACAATTATTATTGTGATAAATTACAGTAAATATAGTTTTATACAGTAAATATAGTTTTATACAGTAAATATAGTTTATTACAGTAAATATAGTTTTATACAGTAAATATAGTTTTATACAGTAAATATAGATTATTACAGTAAATATAGTTTTATACAGTAAATATAGTTTTATACAGTAAATATAGATTATTACAGTAAATATAGTTTTATACAGTAAATATAGTTTTATACAGTAAATATAGATTATTACAGTAAATATAGTTTTATACAGTAAATATAGTTTTATACAGTAAATATAGATTATTACAGTAAATATAGTTTTATACAGTAAATATA
>NW_013955475.1:2539-3121 GCF_001266775.1 Austrofundulus limnaeus
TTGTTATTGTATGAGTGTTGTTATTGTGTGAGTGTTGTTATTGTATGAGTGTTGTTATTGTGTGAGTGTTGTTAATGTGTGAGTGTTGTTATTGTGTGATTGTTGTTATTGTGTGAGTGTTATTGTATGAGTGTTGTTAATGTGTGTGTGTTCTCTTTGTGTGTGAGTTGTTATTGTGTGAGTGTTGTTAATGTGTGAGTGTTGTTATTGTGTGAGTGTTGTTATTGTATGAGTGTTGTTATTGTATGAGTTTTGTTATTGTATGAGTGTTGTTAATGTGTGAGTGTTGTTATTGTGTGAGTGTTGTTATTGTATGAGTGTTGTTATTGTATGAGTGTTGTTATTGTGTGAGTGTTGTTATTCTATGACTCATAGAATAACAACACTCACACAATAACAACACTCATAGTATGAGTGTTGTTATTGTGTGATTGTTGTTATTGTGTGAGTGTTGTTATTGTATGAGTGTTGTTATTGTGTGAGTGTTGTTATTGTATGAGTGTTGTTATTGTATGAGTGTTGTTATTGTATGAGTGTTGTTATTGTACAGTGGTTTGCAAAAGTATTCATACCCCTTGAACT
>NW_013955475.1:3943-7168 GCF_001266775.1 Austrofundulus limnaeus
TCTGGCTGTAGGTGATGTAATAAGTGATGTCACCTGGCCTGGCTGTAGGTGATGTCACCAGGTCTGGCTGTAGGTGATGTAATAAGTGATGTCACCTGGCCTGGCTGTAGGTGATGTCACCAGGTCTGGCTGTAGGTGATGTAATAAGTGATGTCACCTGGCCTGGCTGTAGGTGATGTAATAAGTGATGTCACCAGGCCTGGCTGCAGGTGATGTAATAAGTGATGTCACCAGGCCTGGCTGTAGGTGTTGTAATAAGTGATGTCACCAGGCCTGGCTGTTGGTGATGTAATAAGTGATGTCACCAGGCCTGGCTGTAGGTGATGTAATCAATGTGTTTCAGTGAAAGTGACCGTTCAGCCCTTTATTTTAACCTGTAGCAGACACACACCTGGACTGTTGTCCCTTCAGTGACTCCAGTCTCTGTGCCTGTCTCAGCACCTACAGTGGGAAGGTGTTCCAGGTAACGTTGCTGTCTCTTGGCCTTTTCCTGCTTCTTCCTCTGCTCGTCATCATCCTCATCCTGGAGTCACCCATCCAGCCAGAAGTCTTCAGGTGAGCCCAGCATACAGCTGTGTTTTAGAGGGTCTCAGACCTGAACAGGTGTTGCACCCTGCTGACCAGGTGTGTCTCTGCAGACTGAAGGAACCCCCGTCCATGAAGGGCTGTTGGGAGCCAAACCTGAAGCTCCGAGAGGCCGAGAGACTCTTTGAAGACCATCTGATTGGACCAGAGTCCATCACCAACATCGGAGGTCAGATAACAGCATGGTCTTCAGTCTGGATCCCTGTGGTCTGGACCCCTGTGGTCTGGAACCCATTGGTCTGGACCCCTGTGGTCTGGACCCCTGTGGTCTGGAACCCTGTGATCTGGATCCCTGTGGTCTGGATCCCTGTGGTCTGGATCCCTGTAATCTGGATCCCTGTGATCTGGACCCCTGTGGTCTGGATCCCATTGGTCTGGATCCCTGTGGTCTGGACCCCTGTGGTCTGGATCCCTGTGGTCTGCATCCCTGTAATCTGGACACCTGTGGTCTGGATCCCTGTGGTCTGGATCCCGTTAATCTGGACCCCTGTGGTCTGGATCCCTGTGGTCTGGATCACTGTGGTCTGGACCCCTCTGGTCTGGATCCCTGTGGTCTGGATCCCGTTAATCTGGACACCTGTGGTCTGGATCCCTGTGGTCTGGATCACTGTGGTCTGGACCCCTCTGGTCTGGATCCTTGTGGTCTGGACCACTCTGGTCTGGAACCCATTGGTCTGGACCCCTGTGGTCCGGACCCCAGTGGTCTGGACCCCTGTGGTCTGGACCCCAGTGATCTGGAACCCATTGGTCTGGACCCCTGTGGTCTGGATCCCTGTGGTCTGGACCCCTGTGGTCTGGAACCCATTGGTCTGGACCCCTGTGGTCTGGATCCCTGTGGTCTGGACTCCTGTGGTCTGGACCCCTGTGGTCCGGATCCCTGTGGTCTGGAGCCCATTGGTCTGGACCCCTGTGGTCTGAAACCCATTGGTCTGGACCCCTGTGGTCTGGACCCCAGTGGTCTGGAACCCATTGGTCTGGACCCCTGTGGTCTGGACCCCTGTGGTCTGGACCCCAGTGGTCTGGAACCCATTGGTCTGGACCCCTGTGATCTGGACCCCAGTGGTCTGGAACCCATTTGTCTGGACCCCTGTGATCTGGACCCCTGTGATCTGGACCCCTGTGGTCTGGACCCCTGTGGTCTGGATCCCTGTAGTCTGGATCCCTGTGGTCTGGACCCCTGTGGTCTGGACCCCTGTGATCTGGACCCCTGTGATCTGGATCCCTGTGGTCTGGATCCCTGTAGTCTGGATCCCTGTGGTCTGGACCCCTGTGATCTGGACCCCTGTGATCTGGACCCCTGTGGTCTGGACCCCTGTGATCTGGACCCCTGTGGTCTGGAACCCATTTGTCTGGACCCCTGTGATCTGGATCCCTGTGGTCTGGACCCCTGTGGTCTGAACCCCTGTGGTCTGGATCCCTGTAGTCTGGACCCCTGTGGTCTGGAACCCATTGGTCTGGACCCCTGTGGTCTGGGCCCCTGTGATCTGGACCCCTGTGGTCTAGAACCCATTGGTCTGAACCCCTGTGGTCTGGACCTCAGTGGTCTGGAACCCATTGATCTGGACCCCTGTGGTCCGGACCCCTGTGGTCTGGACCCCAGTGGTCTGGAACCCATTGGTCTGGACCCCTGTGGTCTGGAACCCATTGGTCTGGAACCCATTGGTCTGGAACCCATTGGTCTGAACCCCTGTGGTCTGGATCCCTGTTGTCTGGACCCCTGTGGTCTGGAACCCATTGGTCTGGATCCCTGTGGTCTGGAACCCATTTGTCTGGACCCCTGTGATCTGGACCCCTGTGGTCTGGACCACTGTGATCTGGACCCCTGTGGTCTGGACCCCTGTGATCTGGACCCCTGTGGTCTGGACCCCTGTGGTCTGGACCACTGTGATCTGGACCCCTGTGGTCTGGACCCCTGTGATCTGGACCCCTGTGGTCTGGACCCTGAAGAGTCAGAGTCCAGTTCCAGGTGCTCATAGAACCAGAAGAGTCCTGCACATGCTCAGTGATGTCTTTGTGTCCTCCTGTCTGCAGACGTCCTCTTCACTGGAACAGCCGATGGTAAAATCCTGAAGCTCATTGGTCGAAGGGTCGTCACGGTGACGAGACTGGGCAGACCACCATGTGGTGAGACCACCTGGCTCTGATGTGTCACACACAAACACTGGTGGGCGGAGCCTGTCCTGGCGTCAGAGTGAGGAGCAGATAGATAGAACTTTCCTCAGGCACCTGGACTTATGGAAGCCATGTTAGATGTGACTGCTCTGATTGGTCAGCTTTAGTTACTCCATGAGACTCCGCCCACCATCCTGTGGACAAAACAATCACTCCCACCCTCCTGTTGAAGAGTAATAATAACTGTCAGAGGCAGCACGGTGGCTCAGTGGTTAGCACTGAAGCCTCACAGCAACAAAGTCCTGGGTTCAGTCCTTGGTTCAGACCTGGGCTCTTTCTTTGTTTCATGGGTTTTCTGTGGATCCTGGTTTCCTCCCAGAGACCAAAAACATGAAGGTTAGGTTGTGTTCAGACCCAGACCTCCCCTGTTAAACAGCTCTGTGCTCTCGTTTCAATAAATAATAATAATTCTAAGATAATATAATGTAATGTAATGTGATATGATATAATATAATATAATATAATATA
>NW_013955475.1:8168-8590 GCF_001266775.1 Austrofundulus limnaeus
TCTTTATTTTAGAGTATAACAGTGGAAAGAAAAAAGAGTGAAATGTGTTTTATAATGTTTTTCTTAGTACTATTATTAATAGTGGTTTTATCATTTTTAATTGATTTAATGATTAATATTGTGTACTATTCATTTCATTATTAGCCCATTTGTGCAAAGTGTGAGGTGATTTCTAAGCTGAGGTGAAGTGATTTTTAAGACAGCATGTGCAGTCTGCCTTTTCCAGGCTTTCAAGGTTTTTTCACTGATAAAGAGCTTGCAGCTGGTGAGAAGACAACTTTGTTTACTTTCTCACCTCCCAGCCTTTCCCTCTCAAGAAACTAACTTTTTCTATTCAGAACAATTAATCAGTGTTGTTCGTCTGTTGGTCTGAGCGGATGGTCCTGTCGGTTCCTGAGTGTGTCTGGACAGGCACCTGCCTG
>NW_013955476.1:0-2487 GCF_001266775.1 Austrofundulus limnaeus
ATAATTTCAAGCAGAAATTACAAAAATGCAGGTTAGAACCTGGCTAAGATCAGTGATACAGTATAAACATTTATTTTATTTTGAAGCCCAAAAGGCCAATAAGTTTGTTTTTGAACGAGTTATTCATGTATGCAAAAATGGTGACTAGCACATATTTATCTCCTGCTGTTGAAAGGCAAATGCATACAGAGAGAAAATATTTTGTCCATGTCTCTGTGTGTGCTTGTTTGACTGTCTGTTAGCAAAATATCCCATGAATCACTGCAAAAGTAATCATTAGCTGCGCATCTACAACTGATTTACTTTTGTAGTCAGTCCAATTTAAGATATCTGCCACAGCGAATCAATATTAGTCAACTAAGAACGGTCATACTTAGTCAGCTTTAAAGATATAGAGCTAAAATGATGTGATAATATCTGAGAGTCATTTTTAACACGTGCGTGTCATGGTGCAAAAAAATACTTTCACGGTTTGACGCCATCATTTCTCAACACATTGAGCACAATCTGAAACAGGTGATAAGCATTCCTTCAGTGAAATATAGGCCTTTCACTGATTTTTTTTTGTATTGAAAAAGATTGTTACAAATGCAAATATACTGTGTGTACAAAAAGTATTCAGATCCCTTTAAATTTCTCACTCTTTGTTTCATTGCAGCTATTTCCTAAAATCGAAAAAATTCATTTTATTTCTCATTAATGTACACTCAGCACCTTATTTTGACAGAAAAAAAACTGAAAAGTAGACATTCTTGCCAATTTATTAAAAAAGGAAAACTGAAATATCACATGGTCATAAATTCAGACCCTTTGCTCAGTGTTGAGTAGAAGCACCATTTTGAGCTAGTACAGCCATGAGTCCTCTTGGGAATGATGCAGCTAGTTTTTCACTCGTGGATCTGAGGACCCTCTGCCGTCCTTCCTTGCAGATCCTCTCCAGTTTCGTCAGGTTGGARGGTGAAAGGTGGACAGCCATTTTCAGGTCTCTCCATCCAGAGGTGCTCAATTGGGGTTTAGGTCAGGGATCTGGCTGGACCRGTCAAGAATGGTCACAGAGTTGAGTTTTTCTTTTTTAATAAATTTGCAAAAAATTTCTARGTTTCAGTTTCTTTCTGTCAAGCTGGGGTGCTGAGTTCACATTAATGAGAAATAAAATGAACTTTTATCAATTTTAGCAAAAATGGCTGCAATAAAACAAAAAAGTGAAAAACTTAAAGGGGTCTGAATACTTTCCATACCCATTGTAAGTACAAATACAAAGAGAGAACAAAAGAACAAGGAACAAAACACATAATAAGTAATAAAGAGTGCCCGGGGATAGGCTTCTGCAGTAAAAAACATTATGATAAATCAAGTATATTTAAATTTACAGCATTCTTGTGTGTTTATAGCTTTTTTGTATTCTTAGAACTAGTTGATAAATATATTTTTATTTCTTTAACCAAAACTAGAAAAAGGGGGAATATGATGAAAATTCACACTTGTGAATATGAAATGTGCCAAATATAATTAAACAGGCTTTTAACAAACTTTTTTTTTTTTTAGCTTTGTCTAAGTGAATCCACAAGGTAGCAGCACAATCCCACTACCAGCCAAAGCAGGAGCTGAAGGTTGTTCATTTGCTAACCTGTAGTTTTGGCTCATTTTCTCCCCCCCACTCACAGTGTAATCATTAACCTATCCTTTAAATTCACAGGACCTCAAACCTGTTTTCATAACTGCAGCGATACGGAGCATATTTACAGGCTGAATCACCGCTCTGCAGATGAGTCACASAACCACAGGTCAACAAGCAGCTGCTGAGAAGCAGGAGGTGTGGCCGCTCTCGTGTGATGAAATGTAGATTAACTGTTTACCAGAATTACTCAATTCAAAACCGAGCCGGTGCTAAATTTCTAAACAAACACACATGTTAACCTCAGCTTCCTAACAGTGAAAGTGCTTAAATCTGACAGGAGGTGAGCTGATTTACTGCTCCTGCTTTCTATTCCTCCCTCTTTGTAACCGGGACGAAGCTCTTGACTTTTTAAGTCAATTTTTTTTAGCAGCACGGGATGTGATGAATGATTTTGCTCGCTCAGAAAGGTGAGCTGCTCAAGACGCTGAATAATTCAGTGTTTGTAACAGACGGTGCATCAGTGGGTGAACATGATGGACAGGTCCTGACAAAACAACAACAACAAAAACAGTTATTATTCATAARGTAATAGGATCTGTGGAAGCTCTGGACCCTGTTGTGTCACCTGCAATAATTTGGCATCCTCTGCAGCTGCGTGCTCGCGTCGATGACCAACGTTYAAATTCATTGATAATTTTAGGAATTCACATCCACCAAAGCTCTCCCCTTCATCCATTATGTAGGCGTGTGTAACCGAGGAGGCCGGTTTGACTTCAAAGGTTTATTAGGCCGATAAAGGACAAAAGAACTACAGGAACCACCTGTTAGGAGGACTCGACTGGGTGTTTCTAAGCACAGGAGCCCTTAAC
>NW_013955476.1:3487-6809 GCF_001266775.1 Austrofundulus limnaeus
TTTAAAGCTCTGATGAAGGGCTATTCATTGGGCCCAACATTCTGGTGACTTCTGAGTTCTGGTGCATTGGTGCTACATGCTACTGCTATGCAGTATCTAGTCAAAATTCGAAACAGCTGCCAGAATTAACTTAAAATTGCAACACCTGCAATTTTAAGACACATTTTGCTGAAATTTGTTGTGGTGGTAGCTGAGAACAGTCTTCGTCGCCTACTGAAGCCAAATAAGAAATCCAAGATGGCTGCCATAGCTAAAATTTATAATTGACCATAATTAAGCCATTTTTAGATGTAGTTTGCTGAAATGTGGTGTTGTGGCAGCTGAGAGCTAACCCAACACAGTCTAGATGATATTTACGAGTTTAAGTTAACCGCTAACGCTAATTTTTGAAA
This sequence comes from Austrofundulus limnaeus, assembly GCF_001266775.1. NCBI lineage: Eukaryota > Metazoa > Chordata > Actinopteri > Cyprinodontiformes > Rivulidae > Austrofundulus > Austrofundulus limnaeus. The sequence goes on from NW_013955476.1 coordinate 3,880, forward strand.
AAGCTATAATTCAGCCATTTTCAGACAAACTGGAACCAAGGCAAATACTGAATGCTAAATAAAAATCCGAGATGGCTGCAGAGCTCATTTTGAAAAATGCAATAACTCTGCCAGTTTGACACATTGAGCTGGAATTCTGAATGGTGGAGAACCCAGATCAAAAATCCAAGATGGCCGCCATAGCTAAAATATGAAATTGACCATAACTCAATCATTGATAATGTTGATGTTTTGCCTGATATGGATTAATGTAGCTATCACCCCCCCAAAACAACAACAACACAAACAAAAACACAAACAACAACAAACAAACAACACCAACACACCAACAAAAACAACAACACAAACAACAACACCAACACAAACAACAACAAACACCAACAAACAAACAACAACAACAAACAACAACAAACACCAACAAGCAAACAACAACAACAACAACACCAACAAACAACAACAACAACAATAACAAACAAACAACAACAACTCAAACAAGCACACAACAACAACAAACAAATAAACAACAACAACACAAACAACAAAAACAACAACACAAACAACAACACCAACACAAACAACAACAAACACCAACAAACAAACAACAACAACAACAAACAACAACAACAACAACAACAACAACAACAACAACAACAACAATAACAAACAAGCACACAACACAAACAACAAACAAATAAACAACAACAACACAAACAAACAACAACACAAACAACAAACAAACAAGAAACCAAAACTAAACTTCTGCTTTTCTACAGACATTGATGTTTCTGGTCAGAAATTCTCAAGAAATCTTTTATACAAATTTATTAAGTAACTTCAAAGTCATTTGTACTACGCTTTGGTTAATTATAATTTGCGCAAAGTTATTTGTTGCACAATAGTATTTTGGGACTCTAAATAAGTTCTGTGCTATGTAATTATTTATTTTACTACTGGCTGCATATATAACTTAGATACATGTATCCTTTGGATGTCTGACCTTCATACATCCGTAAAATTCACACACAAAAACTCGCACGCAACCCAAACCTGATTTACAACATAAATATGTATGTATGTATGTTGATGTACAATGCACACATGAAATATGCAAAACCCAATCCAGAAAACATCACTCATAGAAAGACAGAAACAACTGAATTCAGGTTTTTGTATAGCACCAAGTCACAACACAAGTTGTTTCAGGGCACTGTACACAAACATTCACAAACATTGTAAAAGCCAAACAGTTTAATCTGAGGGAACCAGCAGATTGTGTTGAATTCTCCCATCCCGAGCAGCACACTGACAAACAGAAAGAAGAAAATATAGCCCATAGGTGAGCCTACTCAACCACACTTATAATAAAGACAGAAAAACATATTTTTGCAATAATTAAAAATAAAAAATCACTTAAGACAGTGCAGAAAAGAAAATGTATTTAAAGGAGCAAAGTCAAAGTGCTGTTCTTTATGAAGCTGCAGGAAATAGCTGTAGGTCTCTATAGATGGCAGTATAGCACAGATTTCCTGCACCTGGGAGAGTCTGAGAACAATAAAAATGAATGAGGAAAAATGTGTATTAATAAAGAAGCAGTACACCACATTGAACAAAAAATATAACCTTATTCAAAAACACATTCACCCTTATTTGATTTTGTCTTTTTGTACTACGTAATGAGTATCTTTGATGAGCTTTTACTGATGTGTACACAGTGAGGCAGCTGATGGAAACTGCAGATTTGTTTTGATCCGCTACATGGGGCTGTTGGGAAAACAAACCATCTCTTTGAGGAAGAATAAACTTCGACATGCATTCATTTGCATTAATGTTTCCAGTGAAACACAGACAGTCTCACTAATGCTCAGAGCAGAAAAAAAAAAAGAAAAAAAGAAATTGCACGTGAAGTTACAGTGAAAACAGTCAGTTTGGCAGGTATGGTGTTGAAAAAGAGGATGTTAGATTTGAGGACATAAAGGGGTCTGACGTACATCATAGGAAGGGGAATGACTCGATGTTGAGTAAAGAAGATGGATGTGACTCAGCAGTTAGTCACGTCCCCCGTGGGGTCCTCAGGGCCCAGCAGCATCTCTAGCTCTGCTGTCAGGCCTCTGGCATCGTCATCCTCTGCTCTCTCTCAACATCTGGAGTCTGTTTCGCATCTCACATACTAGAGCCCCCACCATGACCACTCTGCTCAAAATACCTGTGTCAGGATTTTTTTTTCTTTAGGAAGGTAAACGGCATTAAGAACTCAGTTACTAAACTTCCCTTTGATTGAACAATATTTAAAATGATAATTACTGATCTCATTGCTTTGAATCAGCAGGCCTCCCAGAGCTAACCTCAGATTGTTAAGTCATGTTTGACTTAACACTTTGGCATTTTCACCATATTAAAATATGTTGCTTTAATGGAAATCACTTCCAGTAAAGAATGTATTTATGACTGTGGAATGTTTGGACATTTTCAACTAAAAACATTTTAACTGCTTTCTCTTGCTTGTCGACAACAATGAGTCATGTTGGACTGTGAGCTTTTACACACTTTTTGTAGGTATGCTTTGTGTTTACACACCCCCTGTGGGTAAAGGATTAGAGGTTACCAAACACCTCTGTGAAAGGGATTAACACAGCACCCTGGATGATGGATTTTCACGCAGGTCAGTCAGAAGATGAGTACACCATTAATTTTCTGTGGTTTGGAGAGATGACCTCTGTTTCCATGGCCTGACCATCTCATGATGCCTGCTTGTGGGAAACAAGCCAACATTATGTTCTAATCTAATGCTCGGAGGGTTTGTTACAGTGAAATCAGAATTACTGCATAAACAGACTGAGAGAGGACTGATGCTGCTTGAAATAAAGCTAGAGGTGCTAATGACATGAAATTTTCACCAGATGTGGGTAACAACCCAAGTGATCCATACATAC
>NW_013955477.1:0-280 GCF_001266775.1 Austrofundulus limnaeus
CAGTTGTAGACAGTTTTGTATGTTGTAGACAGTTGTAGACAGTTTTGTATGTTGTAGACAGGTGTTGACAGTTGTAGAGAGTTGTAGAGAGTTGTAGACAGTTGTAGACAGTTTTGTATTTTGTAGACAGTTGTAGACAGTTTTGTATGTTGTAGACAGTTGTAGACAGTTTTGTATGTTGTAGACAAGTGTTGACAGTTGTAGAGAGTTGTAGAGAGTTGTAGACAGTTGTAGACAGTTGTAGACAGTTTTGTATGTTGTAGACAGTTGTAGACAGTTT
>NW_013955477.1:2723-3303 GCF_001266775.1 Austrofundulus limnaeus
GAGTGTTCGGAGCATTCAGAGTGTTCGGAGTGTTCGGAGTGTTCGGAGCATTCAGAGTGTTCAGAGTGTTCTGACTGTTCTGAGTGTTCTGAGTGTTCGGAGCATTCGGAGTGTTCGGAGCGTTCTGAGTGTTCTGAGCGTTCTGAGCGTTCTGAGTGTTCTGAGCGTTCTGAGCGTTCGGAGTGTTCGGAGTGTTCGGAGCGTTCGGAGTGTTCGGAGCGTTCTGAGTGTTCGGAGCATTCAGAGTGTTCAGAGTGTTCGGAGCATTCAGAGTGTTCAGAGTGTTCTGAGTGTTCTGAGTGTTCTGAGTGTTCGGAGCATTCGGAGTGTTCGGAGCGTTCTGAGCGTTCTGAGTGTTCTGAGTGTTCTGAGTGTTCTGAGTGTTCTGAGCGTTCTGAGCGTTCGGAGTGTTCGGAGCGTTCGGAGTGTTCGGAGCGTTCTGAGTGTTCGGAGCATTCAGAGTGTTCAGAGTGTTCGGAGCATTCAGAGTTTTCGGAGCATTCGAAGTGTTCGGAGCGTTCGGAGTGTTCGGAGTGTTCGGAGTGTTCGGAGTGTTCGGAGTGTTCGGAGTGTTCAGAGA
>NW_013955477.1:4303-6098 GCF_001266775.1 Austrofundulus limnaeus
TAATAATAATGTCCTCATCATGATGCTGCCACCACCGTGCTTCACCTATGTGATGTTTGTCTGGTTGATGTCCTGTTCAGTCCTGAGCTTTGGTAGATGAGCCTGTCTTGGCAGGTTTGCAGTGACATGTTTACTGTTTCTGTTTACAGATTTCATTTAGTTCCTTCAGATGTTCAGATGGTCAGATGTTCAGATGGTCAGATGGTCAGATGGTCAGATGTTCAGTTGGTCAGTTGTTCAGATGGTCAGATGTTCAGATGGTCAGTTGGTCAGTTGTTCAAATGGTCAGATGTTCAGATGTTCAGATGGTCAGTTGGTCAGATGGTCAGTTGGTCAGATGTTCAGATGTTCAGATGGTCAGATGTTCAGTTGTTCAGATGGTCAGATGGTCAGATGTTCAGATGTTCAGATGGTCAGATGGTCAGATGTTCAGATGTTCAGATGGTCAGATGGTCAGATGGTCAGATGTTCAGTTGTTCAGATGGTCAGATGGTCAGATGGTCAGATGTTCAGATGTTCAGATGGTCAGTTGTTCAGATGTTCAGATGGTCAGATGTTCAGATGTTCAGATGGTCAGATGTTCAGTTGTTCAGATGGTCAGATGGTCAGATGGTCAGATGTTCAGATGGTCAGATGTTCAGATGGTCAGATGGTCAGTTGTTCAGATGGTCAGATGTTCAGATGGTCAGATGTTCAGATGTTCAGATGTTCAGATGTTCAGATGGTCAGATGGTCAGTTGTTCAGATGGTCAGATGTTCAGATGGTCAGATGTTCAGATGGTCANGTATACTGTATACTGTATACTGTGTACTGTATACAGGATACAGTATACAGTAAACAGTATGTAAACAGCTCAATAACAGAATTCATTATTTCCTTTACAAACATCATATCCATGCACACACAGTCTTTTGAACCTTTGTTGGTCAATTTTTTAAACAATCTTCATTATTTGTTCTTTGCCAGTTCTATGAAGAAAAGTACTTGTTGGTACAACCTGTAACTGTACGACTCACATTATTATCTACTTTTGGTATTTTAGCTGTAAGAATTGGGCCAAAATTCTAAAAATAACAATTAAATCTATTTACAGTTTCTAGTGGTGAGCTGCGATAATTCAAAAGTTAGTTGTGCAATTTCTAAAACATTTGTATAATTATTTAGGTGTGAAAGATCTAAAGCCTAATAAAACTCAGCAGAATAAAAGTGAACTGTAGGGGGCGCTGTGGTGGAGAATAGAAGAATAGAGTAGAATAGAAACAGACTTTATTAAATACATCAGTCCACAAAACAATATATTACGATGCAACATTACCAACAGTAGTGATGGTAACAGAATTAAAATAATATAAAAATAAAAAGTAAATGGAAGGACTGGGACTGGGACTGGGAGTGTCCCTCAGTCATGTAGCTCCAGTTGCTTCCTGCCACAGAGGAACTCTGTGAACATTCAGACACCAGAGGGGGCGCTGTTTCCAAACGATGGCATTTCATTGTGTTCAGAGACAGCAGCGTCCTCCCCCACTGATGATGAAGATGATGATGATGATGATGATTTAATGAAAGAAGTGAAACTACATTGCTGTGAATTTAGACGCTTTCTTCCTTGGTTGTAGAAAATTAAATGAAACATATAGTTTAGTGCTGCTCAGTTAAAATTAGAACGATCAAATCTGAACATCGTAAGAAAAACTTGGTAAAACTCTTAAAGCACAAATGAGAAATTTAGTCTGCAGTTAGTGAGCTCTTTGCAGGACTAGAGCCCACCAGCAACTGTTTCACTCCAATCATGGA
>NW_013955477.1:7098-8896 GCF_001266775.1 Austrofundulus limnaeus
ATGTTCAGATGGTCAGATGGTCAGTTGTTCAGATGGTCAGATGTTCAGATGGTCAGATGTTCAGATGGTCAGATGTTCAGATGGTCAGATGTTCAGATGGTCAGATGTTCAGATGGTCAGATGTTCAGATGGTCAGATGGTCAGATGGTCAGATGTTCAGATGGTCAGATGTTCAGATGGTCAGGGTTCTGGGATGATTTTCACAGCCTGACCCTGCTCTGTCCTCCTCCACAGTCTGTCTGACCTGCTCCTTGGTCTTGTTGGAGCTCGTTTGTTCCTTTGAGCGAACACTGATGTTTGGTGGGRGGTTAGCAGGAAGTCTAAGCTCTTCTTGTCTTTGTGCGTCTCTGGATGTGGAAAAGCTCCTCATGTTTTCCTCCTGACGTCTCCTGCCTCCATCTTCACACTTCCTGTTTGTTTTGCAGAAAATTTAGCAAATCTTTGTTTTTTTAATCTGCTCATAAATCCACATCAGAGCAGCGAATTATCTGCAGCTAACTTACGCAGCCTTGCTCTGTGAGGATTAAAGCTGCTGGAGAATGATCCCCGAGGGCCGAGGTGCTGCGATTGGCCCCGGTGGCCCCCGGGATTAAGGCTGTGCCTGCCGTCCCAGCAGGGATTATGGAACCAGTTTAAGACTCCTTTTGTTTAATGTGTGAGATGAGAGCGAAGATGAGGAGGAGGATTTCTGTTCCTGAGCACACACTGAAGAAAGATTGAAACCTCCCTCGCTCCCTGAACGCACCGCAGGACAGTTTAATACTTGAGCTGCTGTCTGAGGTCCTGCACAGAAAATCCTGCTGGAGCTGCAGAACCCAAACCACACGCTGCATTTCATTTGGGACTGTTTTAATCTTCTTTTAACCAACCTGAAGGTCCAGTTCTTCTGTCTAAATCAGGAAATATTTTGATCAGTTCTGAATAAGTTGGATCAGAACCTGGTTCTGGAGAACAAAAAGGATTGTGTTTAAAAACTGCAACATTCAGTTCTTCTTCCTGTTTCCTCCAAGTGTTGGAGTTCAAATRTCCTGTTTTCAGAAAACATCCAACTGGGAAACGTTTTTCTTCAAAATGTTTCAATTCAATCAAATCTGAAGGAAACAAATATTTATGATGATGATGATGAGGATGATGATGATGAAGATGAGGAGGATGAGGATGATGATGAGGATGATGATGATGATGAGGAGGAGGAGGAGGATGATGATGATGATGAGGAGGAGGAGGAGGATGATGATGATGATGAGGAGGAGGAGGAGGAGGAGGATGAGGATGATGATGAGGATGATGATGATGATGAGGAGGATGAGGATAATGATGAGGAGGAGGAGGATGAGGATGATGATGAGGATGATGATGATGAGGAGGAGGATGAGGATGATGAGGATGAGGATGATGATGATGATGATGAGGAGGAGGATGAGGATGATGATGATGATGAGGATGATGATGATGAGGATGAGGATGAGGATGATGATGATGATGAGGAGGAGGAGGATGAGGATGATGATGAGGATGATGATGATGAGGAGGAGGATGAGGATGATGAGGAGGAGGAGGATGATGATGATGATGAGGAGGAGGAGGATGAGGATGATGAGGATGATGAGGATGAGGATGATGATGATGATGATGAGGAGGAGGAAGATGAGGATGATGAGGATGAGGATGAGGATGAGGATGAGGATGATGATGAGGGTGAGGATGATGAGGATGAGGATGATGATGAGGAGGAGGAGGATGAGGATGATGATGATGATGATGAGGAGGAGGATGAGGATGATGATGATGATGATGA
>NW_013955477.1:10430-11048 GCF_001266775.1 Austrofundulus limnaeus
TGTGTGTGTGTGTGTGTACAATAATTAGACAGGGATTAGTGTGTGTGTCAGTGTTATCAGTATAATCTGTGTTAAGATGCTCCCTGCCTGTTCAGCAGAATCAGTTCTGGTTCTGCTCTAAAACCAACTGTTTCCAGAACTTTGAGGTTCTGTTTGGGTCCGCTGCTTCTAGTTCTCGTGGGTTTGTGCAGAGGAACCTTCTAGGTAGATTTTCTGGTTCAGTAGAGCAACAACAGGCTCAGTTGTGTACAGTCAGCACTCTGACAAACAAATAAAATCAGTGTACAAGTTAACAAAGCCTTTTAATTGGACAATTAGTCCCGTTTGTATGAGTGCTCGTTAAGTCTTGTTTATTTGGGTGTATATGGATGGATGATAGACAGATGATGGATGAAGCTGTTCTATTAAACTGATTTGTGATGTGTTTAGGTTCAGATGAAATTATGGGACTTTTTTAAACCGAGATTTTTTCTTTTAATACCAGTCTGTAAGATTTTCTGCTTTAAGCGTCACATTAATATCCAGATTAATATTTAAGATGCACACTCTTCCTTTATTGCAGGAAGCCATCTGTGTGTGTGCGTGTGTGTGTGTGTGTGTGTGTGTGTGTGTGTGTGT
>NW_013955477.1:12048-12785 GCF_001266775.1 Austrofundulus limnaeus
CAGGTGCAGTCCTTTGGATGGGTGAGCAAAGACTTTTGGCAATATAGTGTACTTTTGAATGCCAAGAGGGAGCAAAAGGTTTTGCCTGTGCCATAAGGGGATGGATGACATGAAGCTGAGAACAAAATAATGCATGCAGATACACTGTGGACTTGTGGACAGCCTTCAGAAGAGCTGAAGCTGTTCCACCTGCAGAGGATGGACCAACGTCATGTTGAACCCATGGATCAGGAATGGATGTACCTGAAGCTCATATGTGAGTCAAGGCAGGTGAGTTAATACTTTGGTAATATAATGTATTTCTGTTTTGAAAGCATTTTTTTTATTATTTTAGTGTTTATTTAGTTTCAGAGTTTGGGTTTTAGGTATTTATGTTGTAGGTTCATGTATCTGTGTGGTAATATTGAACTTTTAAAAGTAAAACTTTGCAGTCTTGGTTCTTGAACAGATTATAGTCCATAGTTTCTGGTTCTGGACCCAGTCATGGAGTACTTAGGTTATGCTGTGTTGTGGTTCCTCTGGCCTGTGGTTGTTGTCCTGATGGGAACAGAAGGCTGTGGTGTTGACTGCATCAGTGATGAGGTTCTGCAGGTTGTTCTTTTCTCAAAGAACATTTCTCTGTGAGGTTCTCAGGAACCTTCAGTCCCATCGCTGGTGTTTCCACACGTGTGTGTGTGTGTGTGTGTGTGTGTGTGTGTGTGTGTGTGTGTGTGTGTGTGTGTGTGTGTGTGTGTGTG
>NW_013955478.1:0-1322 GCF_001266775.1 Austrofundulus limnaeus
CCTTTCACTACCTGTGGTAGGTAGTGCTCTGTGTTTTCTGACTGTGTCAGTTCACAGAGGAGGGTGTCTTTGTGTGTCAGAGTCGGGTTCAGCTGTTGAGCTGCCGCTGACTCAGACGCACTTGAGGTTTCACTCACCTGTTCTTTGTTCTCAGGTGAGGGGTCCGCAGTGCCCTCTGCAGTGTCCACTGCTAGGCACTCTGTGTCCCACTCAGGTGGGAAGGGTAATGGCGCTGGTTCTCTGGATCTAGTCCAGAGTGTTCTATCCACCCAATCTGTTAGTGCGCTGACTCTGTATAAGAGGTCTTGGCCAGCTAGGAATGGGATAGAGTCCATTGGTGACACATACACTGGGTGTGTGAATGTCATCCAGCTGAGCTGTATCTGTATCAATGATACAGTGGATATGATKGAGTTGTTCTCTGCAAAAGCTTTTATCTCCACTGAGCATTGCTTTTGGATGAGATTTTTGTTAGCATGATCAGCAGCTGTACGCAGCTCCTCAAACAGTTTGCTTGACTTGATTGTTATGTCCGACCCGGAGTCTAGGAGGGCTTCCACTGTGACTGAGTCTTCCAGTCTCAGTTCAAGATAAAACTTCTTTGCGCACCCTTTTGTGTTAAGGTCACAAAGGAAGTGTGCGACCTCAGGCTGCCTATGCATTCTTTTGTTATGCTGGACAGTTTGTGTGTTCTCTCGGTCTGTTTGTACCATCAACACAGTGTTGGTCATGTTTGGGTCTTCCCCCCATTTCTTTATGGATGTGATGTCAGTGTCTGTGTTACACATGGAGTCAGTCCCTTACCAAGTCGATAAATTTTACTTGAGGTTTTTTATCGTCGTCATCATCATTGTCTCTTTTTTTGAGATCATCAATATTGCGACGCAAACTTTCAAACTCCGCACTATACTGTATGAGCTCTTGTAGTGGCAGAAAGGTCCACTTATCAAGATAAATAATAAAGAGGAGACATCGATTCTTGGGCAGCCAGAGAGGGAGTTTATTTGAGTTCAGTCAGTAACGCGCTTCAACCGACAGATCAGACCTTCCAAACTGAACTGACGTATTTATAAAACCAGAGCTTTTATACCCAAGTTGTTTGTGTTACACCAGAGCCAGGAAAGGATGGACATTCCCAGAACTGGGCTTGAAATTCAACACCTCCCATACACACTCACGAAGTGTTTTTGTGGACCACTGATGATGTAATCTTTTCCAGAATATTCTACCAGACGTGACCCCTTGTTCTGACCTTTTGTTCTAACTGAAGTTACTGCTAAAAGCCTCAACAATCCTCCCTTTTTGAGTATCACTCAAACTAA
>NW_013955478.1:2322-5598 GCF_001266775.1 Austrofundulus limnaeus
CCTGGATCCTCGTCCATAAATGGTTCGTTCCTRTTACCAAAATAAGCCTGCAAAAGCTTATAATAGTACACATTAGGGTGTTCATTACAACCTTGTTTTATGGGTTCAGCGGTTGGGTAGCCAGGTGGTCCCGTGTTGGGAGTGTACTCTCTTTCTAGGCTCTCACAAAGAAGTGTGTAGTTGTTTCTTATTTCTTGTGGTTGGCGATCGATGAAACTGTTTACCTTTCTGCTTGATGTTAGCCTGAGAAGGTAACGTTTGTTCTCGATATTAGCGTTTGGATAGCTCTCAAGGTAGAAATCTATATCACGTAGGTAGGCCCTTGTGTCATAAGAGTCTGTTGGGCTAGGATCAAACGGTTTGATGTTTTTTGCTATTTTGTCGAGTTCACGGTCAGAGGGAGGACAATGGTAAGTTGATCTCCCCTCCTGTACGGACTCTCTTTGTTTACCCTGTTGTGGTGGGTCTGTTTGATCCTCGAACACTGGGGGTGGGGGTAATGGTGGGTCCTCCAGATCCTCTGTTTGGTCTCCTGGATCCTGTGATCCGGTGTGAATGATTGGTGGGAGTGGAGGTGGGTGTGTGCGCGGTGTGCTTGTAGCTTGGAGCCCACCTGTCTGTGCCTGCTGGCCACTTCACGGTGCTATGTGACGCTCCACTGCATTTGTGTACTCCTGAATTTTATGACGAAATTCTGCATGGGCGTCTCGCTCCTGCTCAAGAATTTCTCTTATCTGTTTATTTTCATCTTTTTTTGTTGAAGCTCATTCTGGATGACTTGTAGTTCCAGATGTTTTAAGGAKTTAAAGTGCATTTGGTTTTCAAGCTCACTTTTGGCATGCTGAAGTCCATTTGTAGCCAGATCTAGATCAGATCTAAGGCTTTCTCTTTCTTCAGCTTCTTTTAAAACCCTTTGTCGGAGTTTTGTGTTCTCTTCGCGTAACTGTCTTATTTCTTCAGAATCAGTAGTTGCGAGTGAATCATCTGTGATCTTGTTAGCTTCTCTTTCAGTTTGTAGCTGTTTATGAAGATTTCGCACGACCGTACTTTCGCGACCCAGTCTTACTCTAAGTAAGCATGCTATTTTGGCTAAACGTTCAGTGTTAGCCTTTGGTTTATCTTTTCTCTCAACTTCCTCTGCAATTAGTCTTAACTGCTCATTTAGGGTGTCGATATCCCATTTTTCTGCATTCTGGAGATAACCTGGAGCAGTCGGCTTCTATAAGACCTCAAGGGCTTCTGACACGCCACAAACCACAAGTTTTCTCCCTCCAGGAGTTGCAGGGTTTGTTTGTTTAAGTGTGGTATCTTGAGGCGGTGTGGGGTTTTGATTATCAGCCATGATTTGGAAGTGCTTGTTGAGTTTAGAGTGTTTTTGTAATTAATGTGTCAAAACTTTTAAAGTAGTTAATTGAGAAGTTAAAAATAGCTTTTGGTTGCTTTAAAATATTGTCTGCAAAAGATTTTTTAATTATTTAAGAAGCCTTGCGCTTAACCTGTATAATTAAAGTTATTTACAAAACAAATATTTTGCAAACCAGCTAAATTTCTAAACAATTTTACAGATAAAAGAGATGGATTAATGTACAAAAATTGTTGATCACACTGAAATAAAGCTTTTGCATTAAAACATTTTGTTCAATGTTTATTTTACCTTTGTAAAATATTTTGATGTGGTTTAAATCTAATTGTGTACAGCTCTGTKGCTCAGAACTGTATTCTGTTAAAAATCAGTATGTGTTACTGTTTTTWAATTGTTACAAAKATAAGTTCTCACCTTTGATTGGTCCTATATTTAAATTAACTTGTTACAGACTCATCTAATTTACAAAACTATTGCATGAATGAGAGAATGTCCACCTGTCTGTGAACACTTCTATTAAACAGAGTTTGTAAAAACAGATTGAGTGTAATAAAGTTAAACCTGTTTATATAGGATTTTTGTAGATATAAACCCTATTTAATTGAAATGGTTTTATTTAAATGCTTTAGTTTTAAGCTTTATTTTATTTTGAATAAACAGAGTTGATTAAACTATGTTTTATTCGATTTTAGAGCTGAAAAGTTGAGAAAAATGTGTGTTTTGGTAAAATTATTTTTTAAGAGTGTAATACCTTTTTTAAAAACCAGCAGATGTTGCCATTATAAAGCAAAACACATTCAATTTGACTCACTTTCAGAATGACAGCAGCACAGAGGCTACTGACCAATCCCGGCGCGTCTGAGCAGGAAGACCCTCCTTCACTGCTCACCCTTCAAAGTAAAACGGATGCCCATTTTTTATAGCGCAAAAGTTAAAAGCGCAGCTTTTACGCACATGAAACACTTTTAGAATGAAAATTCACAGTATTTAAACCAGAGTTTAAAACACAGCGTTTCAAAAATCGACAAGCGACAGCTTTTTACTACACCAGCGATAAAAACAGCTTCTTTTAAGCTGAAGAGGTGAAACGGAAGTTCTGTGTGTTATCTTCCTGATTCCCTCTGTGGCTCGGCTAATGACAGCTCGAAGTCCAAAACTGCTCAAAAATGCGTTTAAACACACACAGAGTTCTCTGTTGCAGTCCAACGACAAATTAGCTGGGTTATCGGCCACTTAGAGCTTACCTAAACGGCTTTTTACCGTAAACCGGGCCGTCCCGTTCGGGTCTTAACGTCCCGGGAGTAGCCGGAAGCTAACTAGTTAGCCCCGTGTTAAGGCTACTTCCTTGCTCCTCATGTATTCATTTCAAATGAAATACGTGTAACACTGACGAGTGGCCAAACTCATAACAGTTGTTAGCGGAGTTATGCAAATAAAATCCTAACTGCCTGCACAGATTAGATTTTAAAAATAAAATAGCGTTCGCTATTCATAAGAAAGAGAGGAAAGTCAGTCAAAGTGTGACGTCCTCACCTTTGTAAGCCGTGAAGTGCTTATTTTTAAGCAGTTTCAATGTTAAGGCCGTATTTAAAACCTCAGAATGACAGAATCACAGCAAAATCTGCAGTTTTTCGCTATAATCTGAACACCTTCAGTCAAAAAAGGTCTTATAACATCCTTATCTTCTTGCCAACATGAGAAAGTAGTATTTTGTACTTTCACAATGCACAGAAATATTTTTCATGAGAAAAATATTTAAATTAAAGGTCACCATTCAGGAATCCTGTATGGGTCCCCGTACGGGCCACCATTATGTAAGAGAATGCGACTTATGTCAAATAAGTCTCTCTACATCTTCTCATAAAGTTATGAGAGAAAATTTTACCAAGGTTTTTCTCATTACTTTAATATTT
>NW_013955478.1:6598-7800 GCF_001266775.1 Austrofundulus limnaeus
GATTAACAAATGCATAAACATTCTTAGTTAAACACAAATGAATCACGAACAGAAAAGATTGTTTCTGTCCATTATCTGATTAAGAGAACTGAAGTCCTCCACCACAGGTTGAAATGACCTGTCATGGCCTAAAATAGAGTTCAGTGTTCCTGCCTTCGGCCAGGCCATTCCGAGATCTGCTTTGAGGCAGTAACTCCTGTTTCTTCACTCGAGGTGACCCCTACACATGTATCAGTTTTTCTTAATATTTACAGGATGATAAAACTGATGAGCTATATTTTATACGACCACTGTTTGACACAGTTTCATAAAAGGCTGTATGATGTCATGTCAGTTTGTTRTGAGTAGACCTGTCATTTAATCAGAAAAATAAATGCCCCTTCATTGTGTAGTTTTATGTAGGTWAAAGTATGTTTAGGAACCTGGTAAAATACACCAGAATGCAGGAAACTGCATCTACTAGTTTCAACATTTTCTGGGGGAGGACCCCCCAGACCCCCCACTAATGCCCCCCTCACACACATTACAATGCTTCTGATGCTCATTGCTTAAAATTAGAGAGAATAAACCAACACAGCTGTAGTGCACCACCTGTGTACTACAGAACTGAACTGTGTTCTATGAAACCAGTGATTGTMAAACTGAACTCCTGCTGAGATTAAAGAGCTGCTACACTACATAGTATAATGCAGGTGAACATCATATAGGTGTGATTGAGTACACATTATTGTACCACAGCAGAAACATTTACTTTGTTGATGAAGTGTGAAGAGGCAGGTTTTGAACAGTGAATACAAAATACAAAAATATTACATGCTAGTACTACATCTTTGCCTAATTTTTTATATGTATAAAAATTGGGCTGGTCTTGGCCATTAAAGTCCCGGCTGGGCTGAAAAGTTTCCCCACTCCGTCCCTGTTACTAATGTGTTTGACTGCCTGGAACAAGTCTGTTTGCTTCAGCAGGAAGAAGCATGTTCATAACGTGTTTGAACAGGGCATTCACACTTATTTGAATTTTCTTTGTTAAATAAAAAGATCTCAGTTTGCTTTAAGTTTGTAGAGGAACATGTCGACCTAATGATGAGGCTGACCCTGTGGTTGACCTCTGGCCCTCGTCATTCTCCGTGAGGATTTCACACCCACACCCCTGATTGGTTCTGGCAGCTAACAGGCAGCAGCTGGTGGGGATCTCCCTGATG
>NW_013955479.1:0-767 GCF_001266775.1 Austrofundulus limnaeus
GACCAGCAGGACCAGTAGAACCGAACCACAGACCAGCAGGACCAGTAGAACCGGACCACAAACCAGCAGGACCAGTAGAACCGGACCACAAACCAGCAGAACCAGTAGAACCGAACCACAGACCAGCAGGACCAGTAGAACCGAACCACAGACCAGCAGGACCAGTAGAACCGAACCACAGACCAGCAGGACCAGTAGAACCGAACCACAGACCAGCAGGAGCGGGTCTCACCAGAACAAACTCCACAGGTGTTTTTTAAATAAACCACATGAAGATGTATTTTTATTGTACAGAACCGAGGTTCTGACAGGACCGGGTTTCCAGATCCCTGAAACTGAGAACCTTTATTTTGACATGAGATGATGAAATAATTATTTAGACTTTTAATAAAATAAATCTGGGTTTTAGGACCAGATTCCCTCTGAGGTCTGGAACCAGGATTCAAGTTCTTGATGGTTCTGATGGTTCCCGCAGTTCTCTGGACCTGGTTTTACTTCTTTCTGCACCTTCTTCTGGTTCTGGTTCCACATCAGCGTTTCAGAGTCTTTCAGAATAAAAGCACAAAAGCTCAGGAGCTGAAGAGACAAAGCCAGCATTAATCAAATAAAACCAAAATAATTTTGGTCGATGAGCTTGTTTAACTCTGGGTTTTGGTCGAGTTTCTTTAACTCTAGGTTTTGGTCGATGAGTTTCTTTAACTCTGGGTTTTGGTCGATGAGCTTCTTTAACTCTAGGTTTTGGTCGATGAGTTTCTTTAACTCTGGGT
>NW_013955479.1:1733-2426 GCF_001266775.1 Austrofundulus limnaeus
TGTCTTCAGATGTCCAACAGGACCAGTCATCTTTAGGTGGGCCGGTCCAGAACCGGTCCAGAACCGGTCCACTCCTCAGATCTGTCAGACCCTTTCACAATAAAAGATTGCAACAAAAGGAAAAAAATACGATAAAATTAAAATTTAATGTTTGTGTTTGAATCATTTTACCTGTAAAGGTGAGTTTATTTTGTTAATAATGAGCTCTCAGGCTTTTATCAACAGTAATGTGTCTGTTAGCAAACATCACGTGATCCACTGGACACGTTTTCTGAGATTTAAACAGTCATGAAGACCCGGTAGCTCTGGTTCTAATCCGGTCCAACAGGAATGCCGCTGGTGACGCAGCGCCTTGGCTCCGGTAAGTCACGTGACCTCATGTCTTTATTCCGGAACTGCTCTACCTATCAGCCACGCCCATCCACTGTCCAAACTCCTGTGTTCTGGTTCTGGTTTAGTCGACCAGTCCGGACCCTTTCCAGCTGAGCAGAGCTGCTCCCTGACCGAACCGAGCCGAACCCTGAACCCTGAGGTAAGAACCTGCAGAACTCCGCTGACATTTCTTCAACTTTTCAACTTCCGCCTTTTTCAGGAATAAAATTCTGCTGGAAAAACTTAATAAAAAATAATGTTTATTTAAAAACAAAATTCTCTTTAATTCGGAGTCATTTCCTGTCTCAAAAGCTGTTTCTG
>NW_013955479.1:6035-6248 GCF_001266775.1 Austrofundulus limnaeus
AACCAGCAGGACCAGTAGAACCGGACGACAAACCAGCAGGACCAGTAGAACCGGACGACAAACCAGCAGGACCAGTAGAACCGGACCACAGACCAGCAGGACCAGTAGAACCGGACCACAAACCAGCAGGACCAGCAGGACCAGTAGAACCGAACCACAAACCAGCAGGAGCAGCAGGACCAGTAGAACCGAACCACAGACCAGCAGGACCAG
>NW_013955479.1:8674-9436 GCF_001266775.1 Austrofundulus limnaeus
TTCTTTAACTCTAGGTTTTGGTCGATGAGCTTCTTTAACTCTGGGTTTTGGTCGATGAGCTTCTTTAACTCTGGGTTTTGGTCGATGAGCTTCTTTAACTCTGGGTTTTGGTCGATGAGTTTCTTTAACTCTGGGTTTTGGTCGATGCACTCGGTGCTGCAGGAGCAGGCAGAACTAAATGAACTAAATGTTTTTCAGACGCATCAGTTCAGCTCAGAATCTGAACTCTTTAATCTCTTCAGTTTCTGCTTTTAACTTTTCATATTTATCATATTTAACGAGTTATTTAACAGTCCTGCTTGCTTCATGTTTGTATAAAAGGGAAACATTGTTTTCATATGAAACTGAGTTTATTTTTAACCTGATTAGTATTTAAATTAGAATTAATCTGAAGAGAGATGTGTTCAACCAAAGCTTTGTACAGATTGACTGAATTCTTTGTTTTATTTTGTCGGTTCAGCTGCAGCAGTGGTCATATGACCATCTTCATCTTCATCTTCATCAAGGATGGAGTGATTGAAAAAAAGAAAATCAAATCTAGCTTTAGTTTCTTGTTACTTCAAAATAAGAGCATGTTACATATGAAACACAAGGTGGCTTTTATTTTGAAAGCAGTGACAGGATGTCGTCATTTTATGTTTTGTAAACTCATCCTTAAAAGAATCAACATGAATTAGACACTGTTTATAAAATATTTACTGTATTTGTGTTTTTTTATTGTGAAGCTTCAAAATAAAATAAAAAGAAAACATGTTTCAGGCT
>NW_013955479.1:10436-11219 GCF_001266775.1 Austrofundulus limnaeus
CGCCCACAGAGTGCTGAGGAAGAGGAGGAGGGTCCAGAGGTGCGCACTCAGGAGAAGGCCAAGCGCTCCAGGCGTAGCGGGATCCTCCGTCGCCCTGGAGACCGCTGGATGCTGCGGGGTCCCCTGGAGTACGTCCCCCCCGCCAGCGTGGAGGTGGTCCTGAAGCAGCGCGCCATCCCACTGGACGAGAACGAGGGCATCTACGTCCGAGACATCAAGACCGGAAAGGTGTGTGGAGTCCCCCCTGAGCCAGAACCAGAGGGAGGGTTCTGCTGGTCCCTGTGGTTCTGACCCGCGTCTCGTGTCTCTGACCCTGTCCCAGGTGCGCGCCGTGATCGGACACACCTACATGCTGACTCAGGACGAGGAGCTGTGGCAGAAGGAGCTCCCTCCAAACGTGGAGACGCTGCTGACGTCTCGCCTCGACCCGCTGGCCGACCGCTCCACCCGTCAGGCCGGAGAGGCCGGGGGTCCGAGGGACAAGACCCGGGTGGTCAGCTTCAGGGTACCCCACAATGCTGCTGTGCAGGTCTACGACTACCGAGAGAAGAAGGCCAGGTGTGTCCCCCGTCTCTGTCCGCGTCTCCGTCTCTGTCCCTGAGACGTCCCAGCTGACGGTTCTGTCTCCAGACGGTTCTGTCTCCTGACGGTTCGGTTCTGTCTCCTGACGGTTCTGTCTCCTGACGGTTCTGTCTCCTGACGTTGTTCGGTTCTGTCTCCAGACGGTTCTGTCTCCTGACGGTTCTGTCTCCTGACGGTTCTGTCTCCTGACGTTGTTCGGTT
>NW_013955479.1:12219-14034 GCF_001266775.1 Austrofundulus limnaeus
GTAAAAAACTGAGGACTGAAAAGACCAGAACTAAAGACCAGAACCTGAAGAGGCTTTCTGTGTTTCTATAATAAAACTACAGCAGGATGAGAACCAGATCCAGATCCAGACCTGAGACAAAGACCTGAGACCCAGCAGGTTTTTCTTAACTCTGCTGTTTTCTGAAAAACCTGAGATCCACCTCATAAATGTCCCAGATCCTCTACCAGGTTCTACAATGACCCTCCTCAAGTCCAGATCTCTTCAGTCCTCAGATCCAGGTCCTGTCTTCAGTCCTCGGGTCCAGGTCCCGTTTTCGGTCCTCAGGTCCAGGTCCTGTTTTCGGTCCTCAGATCCAGGTCCCGTCTTCAGTCCTCAGGTCCAGGTCCTGTTTTCGGTCCTCAGATCCAGGTCCTGTCTTCAGTCCTCAGGTCCAGGTCCTGTTTTCAGTCCTCAGGTCCAGGTCCTGTCTTCAGTCCTCAGGTCCAGGTCCTGTCTTCAGTCCTCAGGTCCAGGTCCTGTTTTCAGTCCTCAGGTCCAGGTCCTGTCTTCAGTCCTCAGGTCCAGGTCTTGTCTTCAGTCCTCAGGTCCAGGTCTTGTCTTCAGTCCTCAGGTCCAGGTCCTGTCTTCAGTCCTCAGGTCCAGATCCTGTCTTCAGTCCTCAGGTCCAGGTCCTGTCTTCAGTCCTCAGGTCCAGGTCCAGGTTCTGACAGTCAGAATGTATAAAATCAGTGACATGTTTGCTGCTGTGTGTCTTCATCAGATGAAGATGAGGATGAAGATGAGGATGAGGAGGACCTACAGGAGCTAAATCTGGACCTTCTTGCCTGAATCAACTGTGTGTCAGAAAGAATCAAGATTATCAGCTTCTGTCTTTCCTGCAGCCGAAACCAGCAGAGTCCTGATCCAGTTAAACATCCGAGGGCTGGAAGGTCACAGAACCAACAGGTTGAGCTGTTCTTCAGCTGTTCTTCAGCTGTTCTTTACCTGTTCTTCAGCTGTTCTACAGCTGTTCTTCAGCTGTTCTTCAGCTGTTCTACAGCTGTTCTACAGCTGTTCTTCAGCTGTTCTTTACCTGTTCTTCAGCTGTTCTTCAGCTGTTCTTTACCTGTTCTTCAGCTGTTCTACAGCTGTTCTTCAGCTGTTCTTCAGCTGTTCTACAGCTGTTCTTCAGCTGTTCTACAGCTGTTCTTCAGCTGTTCTACAGCTGTTATTTACCTGTTCTTCAGCTGTTCTTCAGCTGTTCTACAGCTGTTCTACAGCTGTACTACAGCTGTTCTTCAGCAGTTCTTTACCTGTTCTTCAGCTGTTCTTCAGCTGTTCTACAGCTGTTCTTCAGCTGTTCTTTACCTGTTCTTCAGCTGTTCTTCAGCTGTTCTTTACCTGCTCTTCAGCTGTTCTTTACCTGTTCTTCAGCTGTTCTTTACCTGTTCTTCAGCTGTTCTTTACCTGTTCTTCAGCTGTTCTTNCTGTTCTTCAGCTGTTCTACAGCTGTTCTTCAGCTGTTCTTCAGCTGTTCTTTACCTGTTATTCAGCTGTTCTACAGCTGTTCTTCAGCTGTTCTACAGCTGTTCTTCTGCTGTTCTTCAGCTGTTCTTCAGCTGTTCTTCAGCTGTTCTTCAGCTGTTCTTCAGCTGTTCTTTACCTGTTCTTCAGCTGTTCTTCAGCTGTTCTTCAGCTGTTCTTTACCTGTTCTTCAGCTGTTCTTCAGCTGTTCTTCAGCTGTTCTTTACCTGTTCTTCAGCTGTTCTTCAGCTGTTCTTAAGCTGTTCTTCAGCTGTTCTTCAGCTGTTCTTCAGCTGTTCTTAAGCTGTTCTTCAGCTGTTCTTCAGCTGT
>NW_013955479.1:15034-15564 GCF_001266775.1 Austrofundulus limnaeus
GGCAGGAATGCCTCATTCTTCAGCTGTTCTACAGCTGTTCTTCAGCTGTTCTTTACCTGTTCTTCAGCTGTTCTTCAGCTGTTCTACAGCTGTTCTTCAGCTGTTCTTCAGATGTTCTTCAGCTGTTTCTTCAGATGTTCTACAGCTGGTCTTCAGATGTTCTTCAGCTGTTCTTCAGCTGTTCTACAGCTGTTCTTCACCTGTTCTTCACCTGTTCTTCAGCTGTTCTACAGCTGTTCTTCAGCTGTTCTTTACCTGTTCTTCAGCTGTTCTTCAGCTGTTCTACAGCTGTTCTTCAGCTGTTCTACAGCTGTTCTTCAGCTGTTCTTCAGATGTTCTTCAGCTGTTTCTTCAGATGTTCTACAGCTGTACTACAGCTGTTCTTCAGCTGTTCTTCAGCTGTTCTTCAGATGTTCTTCAGCTGTTCTTCAGCTGTTCTACAGCTGTTCTTCAGCTGTTCTACAGCTGTTCTTCAGCTGTTCTTCAGATGTTCTTCAGCTGTTTCTTCAGATGTTCTACAGCTGGTCTTC
>NW_013955480.1:0-651 GCF_001266775.1 Austrofundulus limnaeus
CACACACACACACACACACACACACACACACACACACACACACACACACACACACACACACACCCGGTCATCATGACCAGGTCTCAGCTGGTTAATAACCCGCCCTGCCTCCACAGAGGGCGTGTCTCAACACTCTGCAGAACGAATGGTTCCGAGCCTCCAGCCAGAAGTCTGCGTCTGCCTCCATGGTGGAGGACTACCTGGAGAGGTTCGGGGCCGTCTCGCCAGCTGTGCTGCGCCACATCGCCAACATGGCCGACGGTAACGGCAACACGGCGCTGCACTACAGCGTGTCCCACTCCAACTTCCAAGTGGTGAAGAAGCTGCTGGACGCAGGTGAGAACAAGAGCCATCAGGACCAAACTGTAAACCTGCTTATGATCCAGCTGAGGCCAGATTAAACTGGTCTCTTCAGCCTGATGGCTCAACGTGTCTTAAGTTTCTAACATGTTTCTAACGTGTGTCTAACATGTATCTATAATATGTGTCTAACATGTGTCTAACATGTGTCTAACATGTGTCTAACATGTATCTATAATATGTGTCTAACATGTGTCTAACATGTGTCTAACATGTGTCTAACACGTTAGACACATGTTAGACACATGTTAGACACATGTTAGACACATATTATAGATACATGTTAGACAC